>NC_054553.1:15091048-15101048 GCF_017654505.1 Polyodon spathula
TTGGTTTTATGTTGGGAAACATTTTTAAGAAAAATAAAAAACTGAAATATCTTGCTTGTATAAGTATTCAACCCCCACACATTAATATTTGGTAGAGCCACCTTTCACTGCAATAACAGCTTTAAGTCTTTTGGGGTAAGTATGTACCAGCTTTGCACACAGTGTCGGAGTGATTTTGGCCCATTCTTCTTGGCAGATTTGATCCAGGTTATTCAGGTTGGTTGGATGCTTGTGGACCGCAATTTTCAAATAGTGCCACAGATTCTCAATGGGATTGAGATCAGAACTTTGACTGGGCCACTGTAGGACATTCACCTTTTTGTTCTTGAGCCACTACAATGTTGCTTTGGTCTTGTGCTTGGGATCATTGTCCTGCTGAATTTCCTCCCAAGCTTCAGTTTTTTAGCGGACTGAAGCAGATTCTCTTGCAGTATTTCACTGTCTTTTGCTCCATCCATTCTTCCTTCAATTGTAACAAGATGCCCAGTCCCTGCTGATGAGAAGCATCCCCACAGCATGATGCTGCCACCACCATACTTCACTGTAAGGATGGTATGTCTTGAGGCATGGGCAGTGTTAGGTTTGCGCTACACATAACACTTTGAGTTTTGGCCAGAAAGCTCTATCTTGGTCTCATCTGACCACAAAACCTTTTCACACATCGCAGCTGGGTCACTCTCATGCTTTCTGACAAACTCCAGATGTGCTTTCAGATGGTACTTTTTGAGTAACGGCTTCTTTCTTGCCACCCTCCCAAACAGGCCAGTGTTATGTAGAGCTCTTGATATGGTTGACTGGTGCACCATTACTCCACTCTCAGCCACTGAACTCTCCCAGCCATTGGCCTCTCTGTGGCTTCTCTCACAAGTCTCCTTCTTGTTTGAGCGCTAAGTTTTCAGGGACGGCCTTTTCTTGGCAGTGCCTGGGTGGTGTGATGCAGCTTCCACTTCCTGATTATTGATCCAACTGTGCTCACTGGGATATCCAAACACTTGGATATTATTTTGTACCCTTTCCCTAATCTATGCACTTGTATTACTTTAACTTCTGTAGAATGCTCTTTGGTCTTCATTTTCTTTCAGATTCACAACCTTACCAATGATCCTTCAAAGGTGGGTTTTTTATCCAGAAAATGTGACAGCAACTTTAATGGTTCACAGGTGGAGGCCAATGGTAAGGTAATTGTGTCCTCGTTAGGGCAATTTCTTTCATCGGTGCAAACTGGGAGCTTCCACAGCACAGGGGTTGAATACTTATGCAAGCAAGATATTTCAGTTTTTAATTTTTCTTAAAAATATTTCCCAACATAAAACCAATTTCACCTTACAGTAATTGATTCTGAGTTTCAGTGTTTAAAAATAAAATATCAAACAGAACGAAATTTCAACGTACCATTTGTAATTAGGTAATATGAGAGAATTGGTCAGGGGTCTGAATACTTTTGCAAGGCACTGTGTGTGTGTATATATATATATATATATATATATATATATATATATATAATAAATGTATTTATTATTTTTTTCAACTGCAAGGTACTGGAATTAAACCACACATACACGCACACAACAGCAAAGCTGTAAGGGTAATACAACAGACCACGGCAACGCAGATGAACTGGAATTTTTAGAGGACGGGCCGAGACAATCCAGCCAACTCCATAGTAGGGCACAGCAGAGCCAGGGTTCAGTGGAGGATCATGCACCTCTTTTTCTTTTCTTTTTTTTTAAAAACTGCATTATTAGAGGAAAACAGAAAACAGTGAGCGCTGTTTTGGTTAGAAAACAGATTGCAATCGCAAAGCGGTGTAGGCTGTTAAACATAAAAAGAGTAAACAGCGCAGCTGTGCAGCATTTATAGCTGAATTCACAGAAGTGGGGTTTCTCATTCCAGGAAAGTGGCGAGCCGGCTTCCAGCAATGAATTGCAGGGAGACTCCAGAAAACTCGAGAGAGCGCTATTTCACACAATCTCAATCACAGCAACTGGACACAGGTTTCTAGCCTGGACTACGTGCAGTCACAGGACTGGGGCAGCGTGTAGCCTACAGCAGAGTGGAGTACCGTAAGCACTACGTACACTGTGCACTGTGCATACCGAGTGCACCACCGTGCATTCATGCATTAGTGCTGTAGCAGTGGGTACCAAGCACTGTGTGCACCGAGTACCGTGTAGCACTGTGACTGACACTGAGCACTTGTGCACCAAGATACCTATGTACCAAGGGTTACGTATGCGCTATTTTACCAAAGCACCGGGGGCTTCCCCGAACCACACGGTCACACACACCTGGTCAGTGTGTAGTGTGCACCAGGGGGAACACAAGGGCTGAAGCCGCGGTGGGCGAGTTGAAGCAGACAGCAAAACCATGGTAGAAATATAATATAGGGGAGAGCACACTGTTTGTTTACAAGGTCTGACTCATCAAATTGGGCAGGCCTACGCAGCTGGCAAGGTCTACTCGACAGCGGGGATGCGGCAAGGTCTACCCCTGTGGAGGAGAACACGGCTGGAAGAATCACTCAGCAGTGGGCATACGACAAGGCCTAACCCCGTGGAGGAACTGTATAGTCTCAGAAAAAAATCGACAACCACTCGTGGGTGACTGCACAGTCAGTCGCTCACACACGAAAGACAGATAACAAAGAACGGCCTACCATGCAAGTGAGGAGGCCACTGAAAGATAGAAAGACAAAAGGCTTGTCTTTTCAAAGTCATTGATTCGAGCCGGCTTTCAGCACAAATGCAAGGAAAATACAACCGACTCGATTTGACTCAAGAAGCTCTTTTCTATCAACACATTCAGCCAGACATAAGTCTTACCTTACCATCTTGAGAAGGAAAAAGAAAAATGGCTTCCTTGGGATGACAGCTTTATCAACTTGGTGGGCGGGACTGAGTGCATCATCCTAGGAAGGGGCCTATCGGCAGCTCTGGTATAGAGAGCCCAGGGATACCTACTCAATGTACAGGCATATCCCATACGTAATGTCATTGGTGGTCATCATCGAATTGAAAGGGAACCACACTTCACCACGTCACTGCACAGCAAAGCACAGACACTTAGACCACGATTACAGAGCACAGTTTTGTGTACGGAGGAGTGCGGCTATCGGAGTGAATGGTTGTTTGGGACTGCAAACCTGCTGTGTTTTAAATTCCCCTATACCATTGCTGGTAGAGGGGCGATCAATTTATTTTGTGGATTAGCCTGCTTTAATAAACACAGACTGATATGGGAATAGAAATAGCTTCTTGTGTACGTTATTTGCCACTCACCACACACCACAACTATATATTATTTAAATCAGTGGAACTATTGTAATGTATAAAACTATATATTAAAACTTCAGTAATAGGATTTGGTTCCACTGTATATCTAGCCACAATATAAGTGGTACTTTCTTAGATTGTTCACTTCCAGAAGTCAGTTTAAATGTTATTAAAAGTATGCTGCTGCTTTCCCATGTTCAGGCTTATAGAAGAAACTGCTCGTATTGATCATGGCTTTAATTTAATCTAATGTTCACTACCCAGTCAATGATGTAATGTGTTATAATGCATATTAATTAAGTAGCAGGCAAATCAATATCTTTGAGATGCTAATGGACTGTAAACAGAAATAATGACACTGCTTAAATTAAACTACAGCATCATTTGAATGTATTGCTCATGAAAATAAACTTGAAAAAACACAGAACAATGTTTCACATTCATATGACATCCAAGTCAATGTTTAGTATAACTATTAAATCAGTAACTGCACTGAAGATGTTGTTCCTGCAAAATAATTTCATAAATTTTGTTTACTGTTTTGCGCCATAGGCTTTGTAGTAGATATCCCAGAGGTTGAATCGTAGCAAAGATTATATTATAAAAAGGGCTTGAGTGATTAACAAAGGAGAAACCCCATCGCTCTCTATTCATTTAGGATCAAGTACAGATGGGGTGGGGGGGAGGCAGAACTTTACTGCTACCTTCCGCGTCCACAGGTGGCCGATAGTGGAATGACCTCTAGATATAGAGGTTAGCTATGATATAAGCAGGCTTGCCCAGGGTGCAGTGCGAGTAATAGGTGGCACTAGTACTCGTTAAAAAAAAAAAAAAAAAAAGCTGAAGTGTACTCATTGACGACCTTGTGACATGGCGGGTACAGGTCGCCATTCAATAAACATGTCGCCTCCAACTATGGGTCAAATAGTGAGGGTCTGGGCAGCAGCAGACTTTCTATTGTAACTTGGGCGGATGACTGCTTTCAGCGGCAATGGCTGGTTATAAACAAAAGAAGGCTAGTAATTGGTTCAACTGATGAATGGCTTCTTCACTGCGAGATGGAAAGACTAGGGAACCTACCATCTTATTTTCCCAAACAGCATTATGGACAAAGACATCACAAAAAAATCATTCCGGCTCGGATGTCGCCCGGCTAAATGAGGTCTGCGTCCCCTGTCGAGCGACCAAGACAGGGACGAAAAGTTGGTGACTGGAAGGACAACAGGAACATCGACGACAAGTTGAATGAACAAAACAACCAAATACAGCTGTGTAAGCAAATACAAATAGGAACGTGGAATGTACGGACGATGCTACAGCTGGGGAAGGTGCAAGTACTAGAAAGAGAGCTGGAGAGACTGAAAGTAGACATATGTGGGTTAGGTGAAGTGCTCTGGCAAGGTCAAGGTCATTTCAAAACTCAAGCAGGACATACTATAGTATACTTGGGCCGTGATATACAAGGTATGCATGGTGTGGCACTGTGGATACACAAGAAAATTGCTGGCTCTCTTCTTGGATATGAACCAGTCAATGAGAGAATTCTTGTTTTACAGATAAATGCAAAACCACGTAATGTCACTCTGATTCAAGTTTATGGACCAGCATCATCTGCCGAACAAGATGAAAGTGCTGAGTTTTACCAGGATCTCTCAGATATCATAAAGCATACACCAAAATGAGATGTCAAGCTCGTGACTGGTGACTTTAACGCTAAAGTTGGTGCACGAGAACCTGGTACAAATAAAACAGTGGTTGGACCATATGGATTGGGAGAAGCCAATGAAGCAGGTGAACGCCTACAGGAATTTTGTGCTGAACATGAATTGGTTTTAAGCAACACTTTTAAACATCACAAAAGACGGCTTTACACATGGACGTCGCCGGGCGGGCAAACAAAAAATCAGATTGATTACATTGCAGTTGCTCAGCAATGAAAAACAAGTGTGACCAATTGCAAGACATATCCAAGAGCAGACTGTGACTCTGATCATCAGTTACTGCTAGCAAACTTCAGTATACGATTAAGAAAAAATAAAAAGCAGGAAAATGCATTACCACTGAACCTTGAGGAGCTCAGAGGAGACAAGGCAACACAATACGCAATTGACGTAACTAATAGATTTGAAGCATTAGAGATGCTCCAAGAGCAAACATCACCAGAAGAACTATGGAAAAGCACCAAAAAAGTACTCCTGGAAGTGGCAGAAGAGATAGTCGGCAACATCAAAACTCAAAAACAACAGACATAGATATCTGATGAAACTTTCTCTTTGATAGAAAAGAAGAGGGAATCAAAGCAACAAGATCCAACACGATATCGAGTGCTGAAGTCAGAAGTACAATGGAAAATTTGTGCGGACAAGCAGAGGCAACTAGACAATATCTGTGATGAGTTAGAGGAGGCCAACAAGATGGGAAACATGAGGAAACTTTTCCAACTAAGCAGGTCAATTACAAAAAAGTTTAAGCCAAGACTGCACTGTATAAAATCTGCAACCAGAGAAAATCTTGTAGAAGCTGGACCGATTGCAGAGCGATGGAAAGGATATTGTGAGGACCTCTACAACGACACCAAAGTAGATGGGGTTCAACATGAGTTTGACAAGTTTGAGTATGAGCCACCACCTCTTAGGTCAGAGATTGCCCGAGCCATCCGTCAGACGGCAGGCCCCAAGTCAACAGGAACAGATGACGTCCCAATGGAGTTATTTAAATAAGGAGGAGAGACTGTGCTTGATCGGTTACATAGAATTTGTGTGGCTATACGGGAAACGGGAGAATGGCCAGAAGAATGGACATATTCCACTTTTATCCCGCTTCCCAAGAAGGGAGAACCAAAAGAATGCACGAATTACAGAACAATAGCTTTGGTATCACACACAAGCAAAATCCTCCTCGGAGTCATATTGGAAAGGATCCAAACTAAAACATAGAGTGAAATTACGAATGAACAAGCTGGATTCCGGCAAGGAAGAGGCACAAGAGATCAAATCACTAATCTCAGAGTCTTGATGCAAAAGCTTAATGATCATCAACAACCATTGTCCATGTGCTTCATTGATTTCAAGAAGACGTTTGATTGGGTCTCGCATGACAAGTTGTAGATAACCATGATGGATATGGGATACCCTCCAGACTTGATCAATTTAATGGTGAAGTTGTAGAAAACAGAGAGCTAGAATCCGGGTAGCAGGAACACTATCAGAGTGGTTTCATGTAAAAAAGGATGTCAGGCAAGGCTGTGTCATGTCACCATATTTATTCAACATTCTAGCTGAAATGATTATGCATAAAGCACTTGATGGTTTCGCAGGAGGGATTCAGATTGGGGGCCGTCGAGTCTCAAACCTCAGGTACGCCGATGACATCATTCTACTGGCCAGTTCAGAAATGGAATTAGACAGTTTAGTTTTAGTTTAGACAGAGCCAGCACTGAATACAGTCTCATGATAAATGTTGAAAAGACCAAAGTAATGAGTCTAAGAGGAACAACATGCGTAATATTGATTCAAGGTTCCAAACTAGAACAGGTGGACACCTTTCCCTATCTTGGGTCTCTCATTACAGAGGATGCTGAATGTACAAAAGAAATTAGAGCTAGACTAGCTAAAGGTCAAGGTGTTGAAACAACTGTAAATAAAATATGGAAGTCTCACAACATTTCTCTGGGAACAAAGATCAGACTACTGAAGACTTTAGTATGGCCAGTGGCAACATATGATTGTGAAAGTTGGACCATCAAGAAGAAAGATGAAAAAAGATTACAGACTTTCAAAATGAAAGGACTCAGGAAGATTTTAAGAGTCTCTTGGGTTTCCCGAAAAACAAATGAACGGATTTTGGCCAGAGTGGGCGTACGGAGGGATATACTGGACAACATCAAAAGAAGGAAACTGGTCTACTATGGTCACGTTACACGGAAGGAAGGAGACTGCTTAGAGAAACAGATATTACAAGGTACAACACCTGGTTGACGAACATGAGGGAAACCAAGGACAACATGGATGGACCTTACAACTGAAGAAACGACGAGGAAAGCTGAAGACAGAGTTCACTGGCGAAGATTTGTACATAATGCGACCAACCCTCGGATCGAGGAAGTTTGAAGACAAGACAATACAGATAGTGGATATTAGTAGGAAAACACTGACCTTCTGATATGAAGAAAAAGAAAACAGTTGAGATAACCTGACAGCTGGACATTATGTAGTATCGAGGTCAGGCCAAGAATATAAAGCTTCCAAGTATTTCAGGCAGGAAATCTATAGCATAATAATAATAATAATAATACAAGAGCCTAGTGCTTTCAGTGGTCAATCTACAAGCCAATTACAGACAAGTTTCCATCAACCTATTAGGTATATAACCCTACTTCTCAAATTCAGTCCTGCTATGGTTTCGAATTACCATTCATCATTTGTTTGGTTACGAACCCCCCAGTCATATTGATGTCATCACTTACCGTTGCATTAATTATTCGTAGACCAGTTCCAGGATTCAGCAGGAAAACTCCTGACAGGAATTGTCTAAAACCACATCCATCTTACAAACGCTGCAATGTTTTATTTTTCAGCAATGTTTCATCCCAGTCACTCTACGGCCTAACGTTCCACGTTCCTGTAAACTTAATGCTCACAATTCACAAAGGTAGGAATGTCAATTAGTTATATTGTTACTTCTCCTTGAAATGCATGACATGAAGTTCAGGACTGCGACACCGTGCTTGTGCAAAAATTAACTTTCCCAGAATAGTTTTAGCTCAGTCATAGACTGAGATGTGTGAACTGGTTTCTTTGATATTGGTTACCCGGTTCATGCTTTGGAACCGATGAACCGGATACAAATATCAAGGATTCAGTTTTGATTATTAACCCTTAGCGGTTCATTTATTCAGTGCTTGTCAGGCACGTCAGGTCCAATTTATTTTCACATGCTCTGTTTATTTTACAAGCGCTGTTTAAAATCTTTTTTTTTTTTTTTTGGAGTAAAACAGGTTTTAAAGGCACTGCATCTCCAGCCAAGCCCCATCCCTTGTTCACTGTATTTTTCACATACTGTCCTGATCAGTCATTTTATCACCAAACTCCTTAATAATGTGATCCAAGTCATTAATTTATTACTATAACATCTCAAAAAGCTCTGCAAATGTCTGTGATATTCTTTGAGCACTGGATGCGGAAGCAGCTATCTCCTTTGTTTGCGTTATCTCTGTGGTACAGGAGCTATCTGTATTGCTCACTACGCCCCTTTTTAGACTTCTATCGGTCTCACTCGGCCATTGAAAGGGTTTTTCAGCTTTTTCCAGAGAAAAAACGACTATAGACTTGTGGTTTATGTCTTTTTGACTGGAAAATTGTAGTGTCGGACCTGGACCGACAAAGGACCGCAAAGGGTTGAAAAACATAAAACCATTAAGATGATCACAAACTTTAAATTTCTGTCAAATACTAACTACACATAACCTGCCTGTTTCCAGATCTTGGTTTTCTACAAGACTCCAAGATCTTTCCAAAAAGGCGACCTTTCTTCCTCGAATTTTTCGTGCCATTTTTTCAGGATAGAGCTGCAACTCTGATGCCACCTATTAGTAATATGCATAATTATACTATGTTTATGCTTTTTTTAGGCCTGGAGGGGAGGCGGATGAAGGTCTAGGTCCCCCAGAGATTTTTTCCTTTTAGTTTTTTTTTTCTTCACTCAGTTTACCTTTAAATATCACATGTGATTTTTTTGGTGGAGTTCCATGTTTTTATTCTTTTTTTTGCACATTCAACAAAATGTGTGAGGTGGTGTTGGTGATGTATTTACATATATTTTTATTTTTGTTTTTGACAATTGTTTATTGTTCACCGGGATGAACATGATGCACCAGCGTTTTAGCAATTGGGAGTATGCAATGATCCTCCTTTTTTTGTTCACCGGGGTGAACACATCGGATTGATCTATTATTTTATTCCATGTTTTTTAGCAAGCAGCACCAGGATGCTCTGAAGGAGGAGGCTGTGCTCCAACTATTTTTACTCTATTTATGTTTCTTCAACCATTGCTTATGTTCAATGTTTTTTGGAAATCTGTAAGATTTTGTGTTATATTAAAGGTGGTTATACAACGCAAGATTTTCCTGATTGAAAAACCAGGCAACATAGTTGCCCAGACTGAAGGGAGAACTGGCCAGTTCAATTAACTGGGGGAAAAGACTTACTGTAAAAAAAAATCATGACATGTTTATGCATGAACATTACATTTTATTTTGTATTTTTAAAAATAAAAATGGTGTCATGTTAGCTTCGTTAGCATTTGTGACAGTGAGAGCTGCAGTGGTGATGTCAGACCAGGATATGAAAACCAAACACAAAACGTACAGGGTAAATTGAGGCACTACAGTGCTCAGCTTTTTATTATCAAATAAAAACAAACAGTTTACACAAAATGCAATACTGACACCAAATCAAAAGGGCACATTGGCCAAAAACAAAATAAACACTAACAAATAAAATCTTTACAAGACAAATACCTTTGTTCGCTTATGGGTAGCTGTGGCAGGCTGGCGAGTGGATAGAGGCCCAGAGACAGACTGCAGTTCAAAAAAATAACTATTTTATTATAAATAAACAAAAATAAAGTGCACAAGGGCAAAATAACAGATACTCAAACACAAATAAAGCAAAAACAAAACTCACAAAAATAAAGTTTCCAGGCTGGGCAATGCCTTCACTGGATTTAGA
>NC_054553.1:15791048-15873666 GCF_017654505.1 Polyodon spathula
TTTCTTTAAATGCATAAATTTATAGAATGGCAATAATTGCCCCCTGTAATTAGGGGGTGTTTTTTTTTTAATTAGCCAGAATTGTGTGGGTTAATTACTTAATTATTATTTTGATCTGTTAGCTGAGTGGCTACACAGACATCTGGAGGTTTAGGACTGAATTGCAGGTTAAAAAAAGTCGGTAAAAACGCAGGTCCCTAATTGTGATGCTATTAAACATGTGTCACTATGCCACTGCTGGGTGACCAGAGGGGTGTGTCTTCGGCATTTTAAATAAGATCTGGGGGTATACTAAACTGTTCTATCTATCTATCTATCTATCTATCTATCTATCTATCTATCTATCTATCTATCTATCTATCTATCTATCTGTGTCTGTCTAACTGTCTGGTATCTGTCTATATGCATGTCTGTCTGTCTATATCTCTACCGTTCTCTATGAACATACATCTGTATGTCAGTCTGTCTGTAGATCTCTGATATTTATTTTATAAGTGAGTTTTAAACGTCTGGAGACAGATTAAACGTTTTGCTGCCTGTCAATACATCATAATATTATCATGTAGGTACAAAAAGAGTCGGATTAGTCTGTTGCTGGTTCTATTTTAAGCAGTCTCTGTGTTGGACTGCTCTGGTAATAGATATCGTTTCACCAGGGGTATGTAACTGACACAAACAGCAGCCAGACAGCTGACAGGAGAGCGGTACTGTATGCCACGGGGAAATTTAAGAACGATATTAGGTATAGCAGTAGTTTGATGGCAGCGTTCAAATCGTTAGGATAGGTGAAAAACATGTTTTACAAAATCAGCGCGACGCGACACAGCTAGCATTCCAGAGTCTCACTGTCTTCCCAACTAACAGATATAAGCCGACGAGGGAACTCCAACCTTGATTTTTCATTTTTCATTTTGGATTCATAGAAGACTGAGCAATTAGGAAATAGAAATGTCCGACAACGTTGCTGACCCCGAGCCAATGGAGACAGAGCGAAGCTCAGAGAAGATCGATATGTCATTAGGTATGTGTAATTGTGTAACTGAGTGCACACGATAGTCATGTAATGCCTTTTAGGGTATTTAAAATATTTCTTGTGTATCCAGATTTGTTTCTGGTGTAGCTCCACTTTACACTGTGAACTGCAGTACTAAATGCTTAGCTCGATAAGTTTGTGCGTCTGTCCATATATTCCAGTTATAGTATTCCATATAATCTTATATATATTATATATATATATATATATATATATATATACATATATATACACATACACACACACACACACACACACACACACACACACACACACACACATGTTGAAGGCTTTTTTTAATTCATATACACATATAAAACAATTGACATTAATGTCATTTTTAGAAAAAAAAAATATATATTTCTCAAAACGTTATTCTAGTTGTCCCCTGAAACACATTTAAATACGTGTTTACAACTAGAATAATGTTTGGAGAAACCGCTTTTCTAAAAAGAAAATTATCTGCAGACGTCAATGAAATGTAATAACTGGTTAGCATTTCTGTCAGTGGTCTCATCCAGTTGATATTTATTAAACCGGTCGTTGTGTCGTTTCTTTTTGGTACGCTTTAAAAAGTGTTACAACGTGTATTGCGTTTTAAGGGGCTGCGATGCACCGCGGTAAAGATAGCATGACGTATGATGTTCGTAAGATATTCGTTTGATATTCCACTCACGCTAACCCGACATGAATGAAAACGGCTTTATCTCCCCAACCACAGCACCTACAGCACTCAAACCAACTTTAATTTAAAGGAGATCAGTTGTGAATTGTTTCACAGCCTCTGTTATACACGTGGATCCTAACAATAATTTGTGGAAAATAATAACATACCACATATACGCACACTTAGCCTCAGCCACGCGTAAAAGGGCTTTATCTCCCACAGTAGCTAGAGAGTCCAAACCAACTTTAATGTGAATAAGACCAATTGTGAATTGTTTTACAAGCTATCCTTTACATGTGAATCAAACAAATAAATTGCGAAAAACAATAACATACTGCATATACGAACACAGCCTACCAGACACATTTGAAATGGCTTTATCTCCTCAACCACAGCTACAGAGGGCAAATCAACTTTAATTTAAAGGAGGCCAATGTGAATTGTTTCACAGTCTCTGTTTTACCCATGAAGCCAAAGAATAATTTGTGAAATACAATAACATATCGCATATACGCACCACTGCCCCAGCATCAATTAAAATGGCTTGATATCCCCAATCACAGCAGCTAGCATTTTCAAAACAAATTTAATTTAAAGAAGTCTAGTTGTGAATTATTTAACAGCTTCTGTTTTACATGTGAATCCTAAGAATAATATGTGAAAAACAAAACATATTGAATATGCACACACACTTAGCCTGACATGCGCAAAATGGCTTGATATCCCCAACCACATCAGCTAGCGTTTTCAAAACAACTTTGATTTAAAGAAGGCCAATTGTGAATGCTTTCACTGCTTCTGTTTTACATGTGAATCTTAAGAATTTTTTTTTTTTAAATAATATGCACACTTAGCCTACCAGACATTCGTAAAATGGCTTTATCGCCCCAATCACAGCAGCTACAGTGTCCAAACCAACTTTAGTTTAAAGAAGACCAGTTCCTTTTAAATGGAATAACAACCATTACTGATTGCAAAGAGCCCTCTGTGACTGCCAATCACTGAGCATATATAAAAAAGCTGCCCTATCAGGGCCCTGTTGTGAGTTGGGAAGTCCATCCCACCTCCTGCTGAAGAGGGACGTCCTCAGAGTAGCATATCGCCATTTTCTCTCTCACTTCACTGAGAGGTCACAGATTGCTTCGTGCTTTCTTTGTCCGAATTTGGCTGATTTGTCAGTTTTTTATCGTTGGATTTAAATTATCCATGGTAGAATCATGGTTTCGAGCATTATTGACAGTGCTCCTACCTAATTCTCGTGTCAGTTGACTGACTAGAGCTGGTTTCGACCCCTCTTTTTTGAGATTGGTAAGCGGCCATTACTCTCTTTCACTGCACGAGGCTTCATGTACTTTTTCAGATACCATGTGGAGAGCTGTTGTGGTGCTGTAAGGAAACCCCGCAGACAAAAAAAAAAAAAAAACAGCTCGGGCCTAGCACCCCTCTCAAGCCTTGGGCTCACCTAACGCGGCTGCGCTTGCCCACGGTGCCAAAACTGACTGAATCGCCTGCATACGCTGGTATTGATCACAGTTTTTCCCGCTGACCATCATTCTTGAAGAAATATCGCCGATTGACTCGGCACCTGTGTAACCATCTTCAGCGCCACCTACAGCCCGGCGCTGACCTCGGCACAGTTTGACTCGGCACCGACTGTTTGGCGCTTTCCTTGACGCGGATCCCTGCACCGATTGGCTCGGCACCGGTGACTACCTTTGGAGCTGTCTACAGCCTGGCACCGACTGCGCTACCCATCGGCACCAAACTCAGCACCGACCACTCGGCAGCGACAGCGCTCTCCTCGATGCCGATTCAGGCACCGACTGATTCAGCGCAGGTGAATAGCTTCGGAGCCGTCTACAACCCAGCACCGACCTCGCTACTATTGGCACCGACCTCGGCGCGGATTGGCTCGGCACCGACCACTCGATCTCGGCACTGAGCACAGCAGACCTGCCTACGACACCATGTCAGTGCAGTCGATGGGGTCCTCCGTTGGTTTCCACCAGTGCGACCAGTGCGCACCAAAGTTGCCCAGGCAAGATGAGCACCGGTCTTGCGTCAGATGCCGCAGTCAATCCCCATCGGAGTCGCCTCAGAGACGCCCAAGCTCGGCCGAGCGGCGCTTTGTGGAGCTAGCGGAGACTGTAAGGGCTCAGTAGATCATGCTAGAGACCCTACTAAAATCATAGGGCAGACTGCCCCCTACTGCCGGGCAGCCCCAACTTCCACAGTCTCATTCCCGATCCCCACTACCTAGACCTCCTAGCCCAAGCGAGCTGTCCTTCACGGCGTCAAGATCAGACATAAGAACATAAGAACATAAGAAAGTTTACAAACGAGAGGAGGCCATTTGGCCCATCTTGCTCATTTGGTTGTTAGTAGCTTATTGATCCCAGAATCTCATCAGGCAGCTTCTTGAAGGATCCCAGGGTGTCAGCTTCAACAACATTACTGGGAAGTTGATTCCAGACCCTCATGATTCTCTGTGTAAAAAAGTGCCTCCTATTTTCTGTTCTGAATGCCCCTTTGTCTAATCTCCATTTCTGACCCATGGTCCTTGTTTCTTTTTTCAGGTCAAAAAAGTCCCTTGGGTCGACATTGTCAATACCTTTTAGAATTTTGAATGCTTGAATTAGGTCGCCACGTAGTCTTCTTTGTTCAAGACTGAACAGATTCAATTCTTTTAGCCTGTCTGCATATGACATGCCTTTTAAGCCTGGAATAATTCTGGTCGCTCTTCTTTGCACTCTTTCTAGAGCAGCAATATCTTTTTTATAGCGAGGTGACCAGAACTGAACACAATATTCAAGATGAGGTCTTACTAGTGCATTGTACAGTTTTAACATTACTTCCCTTGATTTATTCAACACTTTTCACAATGTATCCGAGCATCTTGTTAGCCTTTTTTATAGCTTCCCCACATTGTCTAGATGAAGACATTTCTGAGTCAACAAAAACTCCTAGGTCTTTTTCATAGATTCCTTCTCCAATTTCAATATCTCCCATATGATATTTATAATGTACATTTTTATTTCCTGCGTGCAGTACCTTACACTTTTCTCTATTAAATGTCATTTGCCATGTGTCTGCCCAGTTCTGAATCTTGTCTAGATCATTTTGAATGACCTTTGCTGCTGCAACAGTGTTTGCCACTCCTCCTACTTTTGTGTCGTCTGCAAATTTAACAAGTTTGCTTACTATACCAGAATCTAAATCATTAATGTAGATTAGGAATAGCAGAGGACCTAATACTGATCCCTGTGGTACACCACTGGTTACCACACTCCATTCTGAGGTTTTTCCTCTAATCAGTACTTTCTGTTTTCTACATGTTAACCACTCCCTAATCCATGTACATGTGTTTCCTTGAATCCCAACTGCGTTCAGTTTGAGAATTAATCTTTTGTGCGGGACTTTGTCAAAAGCTTTCTGGAAATCTAAATAAACCATGTCATATGCTTTGCAATTATCCATTATCGATGTTGCATCCTCAAAAAAATCAAGCAAGTTAGTTAGACACGATCTCCCTTTTCTAAAACCATGTTGACTGTCTCCCAGGACCCTGTTACCATATAGGTAATTTTCCATTTTGGATCTTATTATAGTTTCCATAAGTTTGCATATAATAGAAGTAAGGCTTACTGGTCTGTAGTTACCTGGTTCAGTTTTGTTTCCCTTTTTGTGGATCGGTATTACGTTTGCAATTTTCCAGTCTGTCGGTACCACCCCTGTGTCAAGAGACTGCTGCATGATCTTGGTTAGCAGTTTGTAAATAACTTCTTTCATTTCTTTGAGTACTACTGGGAGGATCTCATCCGGCCCAGGGGATTTGTTTATTTTAAGAGCTCCTAGTCCCTTTAACACTTCTGCCTCGGTTATGCTAAAGTTATTTAAAACTGGATAGGAACTGGATGACATGTGGGGCATGTTGTCCGTATCTTCCTTTGTAAAAACTTGTGAAAAGTAATCATTTAATATATTTGCTATTTTTTTCTTCATCTATGATTTTGCCATTTGTATCTCTTAAACATTTAACCTCCTCTTTGAATGTGTGCATGCTGTTGTAATATTGGAAAAATATTTTGGAATTGGTTTTAGCCCCCTTAGCAATGTTCATTTCTATTTCTCTCTTGGTCTTTCTAACTTCCTTTTTGACTTTTGTTTGCAGTTCCGTGTACTCTCTCTGTGTACTGTCTTTTTGGTCCTTTTTTAATGCTCTGTAAAGTGCCTTTTTTCTCTGAATATTTTTTTAAATTTATCTATTAAACCATTTTGGCAATTTAGTTTTACATTTAGATTTGTCTACTTTAGGGATGTAATTGTTTTGCGGCTCTAGTACTACATTTTTGAAGAACAACCATCCTTCTTCTATGGGTGTTTTCTCTATTTTACTCCAATCTACTTCTGTTAGTCTCTGTTTCATACCTTCATAGTTTGCTTTTCTAAAATTGTAAACCTTAGCTTTAGTCATTACTTTTGGGGTTTTAAAAAACACTTCAAATGAGACCATGTTGTGGTCTGAGTTTGCCAGTGGTTCTCTGACCTCTGTTTTAGTTATTCTGTCTTCGGTATTTGAAAAGACTAAATCAGGGCATGCCTCCCCTCTAGTCGGTGCCTTGACAAATTGTGTTAGGAAGCAGTCATTTGTCCTTTCCACCATTTCAATTTCGTCCGTCGTGCTACCCACTGGGTTTTCCCATTTTATATGGGGGAAGTTGAAATCCCCCATTAGTATGGCTTCTCCTTTCTAATGTCATTGTATAACAGATTATTTTGCTCACCGTCTGAATCTGGTGGTCTATAGCATGCTCCTATTATTATGCCCTTTGAATTTTTGTCCATTATTCTGACCCATATTGATTTGGCTTTATTTTCTTTGTCCAGGTTTAACACCTGGGCTTCAAGACTGTTTCTTATGTATAGCGCTACCCCTCCTCCTCTTCTGTCCTGCCTGTCTTTCCTGTACAGTGTATACCCACAAATATTATATTCGTCCCCGTCACTCTCAGACAACCAAGTTTCTGTAACACCTATTACATCATAGTTACATGTTAGTGCAGTAGATGTCTCAGACCCAGCTACTTCCATATGGCAGGCCACAGCGGAGGGCTCCATACCGCCTCTGCTGCATGTGTCACGGAGGGAAGAGTTCCAGGTGCTAATGCAGCGTGCAGCTGCAGCCACGGACATTCCATGGCCGGCAGAACAGGAGGGAAAGGGGAACCACAGCAAGCCCTCCCTTTGTGTCATGACTTCCTGGAATTGGTGTGCTCCCTTGAGCAACCCAGCGTCTGCACCCTCAGCCTCAAGAACAGCAGAGTCTCTGCTGCACCAGATACTTCTTCAATTCTTTAGCGCCCTCACAGGTCAGGAGGAAGATTTATCACCAGAACTCATTGTATTTCTGTCACATATTCCACCGCTCAGAGTGGAGCTGAAGGAACACTCAGCTAAATCTACTTTTCCCATTACTCCCCCCTCCCAGGAAAAATAATCTGCATTTTGGTTGTCTTTCCCCGCATGGTGTACCATATGGTACATGAAGGGCTGCAATGCCAGATACCACCGAGTTTTCTGGGCATTGCTGTCCTTCATTGTGCTTAACCACGTGAGTGGGGCGTGGTCTGTGACCAGATCAAATGAGTGTCCCAGCAGGTAGTATCGTAAAGAGTGAGTAGCCCATTTAATGGCCAAACACTCTTTTTCAACTACGGAGTAGTTACGTTCCCGAGGTAACATTTTTTTGCTCAGGTACAATATCAGGTGTTCTGCTCCAGCTACTTTTTGGGACAAGACTGCACCCAAACCTACATCCGATACGTCAGTGTGGAGGATGAATCTCTTAGTAATAAGAGTGGGGGCCTGGCAAAGTCGACGCTTAATCGTATCAAATGCCCCCTGACACTCAGCTGACCATTTAATTAAATTTGGAGAACTCTTTTTGGTGAGGTCGACTAACAGGTTAACCACTGTGGCGTTCACAAAGAGGTATAGAATATGCTCGAGAAGCGGTTGGTGCTGTCTTTCTTGGCCACTATGACAATTGGACTGCACCACTCGCTCCTGGAAGGTTCAGTCACCCCAAGCTCGAGCATATCTCATACCTCTTTGCAAACGCCACTTCATCGACTTTCTGGGATCCGGTACGGTCACTCTCACACTGTGACACCTGGTGGAGAGATAATGTAAGTTTGTTCTGCCGGACACTTCAGAAAAAACATTGCTGAACTCCTCAATAAGCTCTCTTTGCTGATCTGGAACCAATTGTTCCCCCATAGAAATCGTTCTTGTGCTTGGGGTCTCTGGACAGGGGCATAAATCATCCTCCATATTGCCTAGGGCTATAAATAAGACCTCCCTTGCCTGCCAGGGCTTTAACAAATTAATAGGTAAATTTCACGTTCATTCCGGCGATCGGGTTCTCTAATTTCATAATGTACTTTCCCTATAGCCCGAATCACCTCATACGGCCCCCGCCATTTAGCACACAGTTTTGACTCTGATGAGGGAAGTAGCAGCATTACCTTGTCCCCTGGTCGAAAGGTTTGAATCTGTGCATTTTTGTTGTAATGCTGCTACTGTCGGTGCTGAGCCGATCTGAGGTTGTCCTGGGCCAAACGACCGACCAAATCCAGGCGATCTCTTAGTAGGAGCACATACTTCACTACATTTTTAGATGAACCTTTGTGCTCCTCCCACCCCTCTCTCAGCAGGTTGAGAATGCCGCGAGGCTGCCAGCCATACAGGAGCTCAAAGGGGGAGAACCCCGTTGAACTCTGCGGCACTTCTCTCACAGCAAAAAAGGAGGTAGGGAGGAAGCGATGCCCAATGTTTCTGCTCCTGTGTCACGAATTGCCTCAGCATCGACTTTAAGGTCTAATTAAAGCATTCCACCAGACCGTCCAATTGTGGATGATAAACGGACGTCCTGATGGGACGTATTTTCAATATTTTGTATACCTGCTGTAACTTATTGGACAAAAAATTGGTTCCGTGATTGGTCAAAATTTCCATGGGGATCCCTTCTCTAGCCATAATCTGTGCTAACTCGGTGGCTATTGCAGCAGCGCTAGTGGACCTCAATGGAACTGCCTCTGGGTATCACGTTGCATAACACTGTGTAACAAAAAAACATTTTTTTTTGTTCCTAGGTAGTAAGTGTTATTTCCTAATTGCCTATGCCTCAAAAGTATAGAAAATGGCTATTATTCCCCACAAACTTTGCTTTTGTGACCAGGACAGTGATATTTCAAAATATCACTATTTCCAATGGGAAAATGGGCAAATGTGTGTCTTTTCATTCAAATAAAGTCAGAAAAAAACAACATATGAATCCAAATTAACATGTATTTATACTAAAGTAATACAAAGATGACTACAAAAGATTTAGAAGTGAGTAGTTTTCGAGATTTACAATTATACTGTAAATACATTCGACACATCAGTATGAAAACCAAGCCAATGGAATCGAGCCAATATCCATTCCCTTGTCTTCTCTGCTCCGAGGTGCCCCGCAAAAGGAATATCACGCGCCAGCCTCATGACCTCGGTCCAACAAGACAGAACCGTTTTGTTTGTCTGTTTATTTTGGCTACCAATGCCATGTCCTGTGTGTCGAGACCATTCGCTCAGCTCCACCAAACTCCACATCTCTGTCGTTTATTTCCTGAACCTGTTTCTGGTCTGATGTCCCCCACTCTGGCCGTCTTTGTGACAGGGAGATAAAGCCATTTTCATTTGTGTCGGGTTAACGTGAATCGAATATCAAACGAATATTGAACATCAAGCTAACTTTACCGCGGTCTGCGATGCACCAGGAAAAATTGCTGACCAGAACTTATCGTAGCGTATGATAAATGAGAATTTAATGCCAACCCAAAGGCATGCAATTCTCATGTTACACACTACCTTATGCATTATTACCAATAGGGTCATTCCGTGTCAACTCAACCAGAGCTTCCCACATCAAGATTTAGATTTTGCTTATATCTTGTGTAGTGGAAGATACAGGTCAGGTATGAAACCAGGCCAAATATTTAAGTGCAGTGATGAAGATTTGCTGAGATACAACCTCTTTTGTAAGGGGGGGGGGGGGGGGGTCATACTTGAAACGCGTCTCATTTTGGAGTAATTCTGAGGATTTAAACATGATATTTAGAATGTCAGTAGCCCTATGGATGCTTCTCTACAGATAGCAGGTAGATCTTCTGTAAGTACCACGGCTTTAGTATTTCTGTGTTGCCGGAGGCCTTAAAATTGAAAAATTGTCAAATTGTGATTTATTTTTAAGTGCATGTTCCTTCTAAAGTAGAAGAGATATCACTTTCAAATTGCTTAGTTGTGCTCATCATTTAGTTTCTGTGTGCAGCTCTGCTACTGTCTACCCTACTTTACTGTCTGATTTAATGACCCCAAAAAAAGGCTTCAGGATGAAAGTATCGAAAATGGCCCTATCTTTGAAGGGCTGAAACCCCTTGTGGGACACAAGTTAACAGACTGACCTTTGGTGGGCTTACAGATGAGGATCTGAAGGATTTGTGGTAAAATAATTGACTCAGTAATCTGTCTCCTTCACAGTTTAATAAATGTACAAACATGAACAACACACATTTATGTTGTTTTGGGGTATATTGTACAATATTAGCAAATAGTTCGAGTTTAACCAAGAAAAACATAAAACGTGTATACATAAATAAATCCATAAAACTAAAAGCATAAATGTGTATAATCCTTGTATGCAAGTGGCTTGTCATAGGGCTACACAGATACTGTTGACCTCTTATTTCTTCTTTGTTGCCATCTTTAAAAATTGATTCTTGCAAAGTTCTGAAACAAGCATTCATGGGTTTTAGATGAGCGTTTGAAGGACTTGTGGTGAAATAATTGATTTGGTAATCGGTTTCCATCTGTTTTTTCCAGTGGTGTAGAAAAAGGAATTTTCAATTTTCGGATATCTGAATTACAGGTACAACAGCGTGTGACACAATGATACGGGCAGAACAGATACGGGTTTATGACAAGTTTTTGAATGAGTCTTGTGATGGATTGTGACTCTCTGTCAACTCATTAAAGTCTTTATATACTGTACATGTAGTGATGGTTCCACACCTAGTCAGAGAACTATTAAACTGTGTAGCAGACAGATTACCAAGTCAGCTATTTCACTCAGCTAAGTCCTTCAAACACTCATCTACTGTATAACCCATGAATGCTTGTTTCAACAGTACCTGTATAACAGAAGCATTCACAGGGATCCTCAAAATCAAAAAGAGACATGTTTCAAGTATGACTACCCACCCCCTCCCCTCCAAACCCCACTAAAGAGGGTGGACTGTACCTCAGCAAATCTTCATCATTGACCTGACCTGTATCTTCCACGACACAAAATATAAACAAAATCCAAATCCTGAGGTGGGGATTTTCCTCAACTTTGGTTGATTTGACATGGAATGAACCTGTATAATACCATTCCATAGAACAGTTACTTCAGTGTTTGAGCCTGGGCTGAAATTAGTTACATGTAAGATTATTAATTCCAGAATTGGTTAATGCTAGACCTATCCAATTAGAATTAACTGCATACTTATAATTATTATTATTCATCTAACTATATATTTTGTGTATGTGTTTATCAAGTTCATGACATAAACCAGTCCCATATGTTTTCACAATAATACAGTTAATCGTGCAGATCCCCTGTACTGGTTAAATGACAGAAACTAGAGAGAATAAATAAATGTATTCACTGGTTATAAATCCACGATGACATCAGGATCTGAAGCAGGTTTCCAGACTGGCACTTTCCAGACTGAGCTGTTGATGTAAAGCAGATGTTACAAGGCACTGTACTGCAGAGTCCTTTATATAGCAACAAGCTCAATGCTGGGCATGAATCATCAGCAAACAAGGCTGTCCTAACTCCTCCGTCTAGCCAAGATATCAGTGTTAATATAATACACTGTTTTACACTAAAGATCTGAGGCAGACTAACTTTTGCTCCATTGTAAAGTTTTGCTATTGCTATCACCCTCAGACTCTATGGTGCAGATTTCCAAAGCTGAATTATTGTTTTTACAAAACATAAGAACATAAGAACATAAGAAAGTTTACAAACGAGAGGAGGCCATTCGGCCCATCTTGCTCGTTTGGTTGTTAGTAGCTTATTGATCCCAAAATCTCATCAAGCAGCTTCTTGAAGGATCCCAGGGTGTCAGCTTCAACAACATTACTGGGGAGTTGATTCCACACCCTCACAATTCTCTGTGTAAAAAAGTGTCTCCTATTTTCTGTTCTGAATGCCCCTTTTTCTAGACTCCATTTGTGACCCCTGGTCCTTGTTTCTTTTTTCAGGCTGAAAAAGTCCCTTGGGTCGACACTGTCAATACCTTTTAGAATTTTGAACGCTTCAATTAGGTCGCCACGTAGTCTTCTTTGTTCAAGACTGAACAGATTCAATTCTTTTAGCCTGTCTGCATATGACATGCCTTTTAAGCCCGGAATAATTCTGGTCGCTCTTCTTTGCACTCTTTCTAGAGCAGCAATATCTTTTTTATAGTGAGGTGACCAGAACTGCACACAATATTCAAGATGAGGTCTTACTAGTGCATTGTACAGTTTTAACATTACTTCCCTTGATTTAAATTCAACACTTTTCACAATGTATCCGAGCATCTTGTTAGCCTTTTTTATAGCTTCCCCACATTGTCTAGATGAAGACATTTCTGAGTCAACAAAAACTCCTAGGTCTTTTTCATAGATTCCTTCTCCAATTTCAATATCTCCCATATGATATTTATAATGTACATTTTTATTTCCTGCGTGCAGTACCTTACACTTTTCTCTATTAAATGTCATTTGCCATGTGTCTGCCCAGTTCTGAATCTTGTCTAGATCATTTTGAATGACCTTTGCTGCTGCAACAGTGTTTGCCACTCCTCCTACTTTTGTGTCGTCTGCAAATTTAACAAGTTTGCTTACTATACCAGAATCTAAATCATTAATGTAGATTAGGAATAGCAGAGGACCTAATACTGATCCCTGTGGTACACCGCTGGTTACCACACTCCATTCTGAGGTTTTTCCTCTAATCAGTACTTTCTGTTTTCTACATGTTAACCACTCCCTAATCCATGTACATGTGTTTCCTTGAATCCCTACTGTGTTCAGTTTGAGAATTAATCTTTTGTGCGGGACTTTGTCAAAAGCTTTCTGGAAATCTAAATAAACCATGTCATATGCTTTGCAATTATCCATTATCGATGTTGCATCCTCAAAAAAATCAAGCAAGTTAGTTAGGCACGATCTCCCTTTCCTAAAACCATGTTGACTGTCTCCCAGTACCCTGTTACCATATAGGTAATTTTCCATTTTGGATCTTATTATAGTTTCCATAAGTTTGCATATAATAGAAGTCAGGCTTACTGGTCTGTAGTTACCTGGTTCAGTTTTGTTTCCCTTTTTGTGGATCGGTATTACGTTTGCAATTTTCCAGTCTGTCGGTACCACCCCTGTGTCAAGAGACTGCTGCATGATCTTGGTTAGCGGTTTGTAAATTACTTCTTTCATTTCTTTGAGTACTACTGGGAGGATCTCATCCGGCCCAGGGGATTTGTTTATTTTAAGAGCTCCTAGTCCCTTTAACACTTCTGCCTCAGTTATGCTAAAGTTATTTAAAACTGGATAGGAACTGGATGACATGTGGGGCATGTTGTCAGTATCTTCCTTTGTAAAAACTTGTGAAAAGTAATCATTTAACATATTTGCTATTTTTTTTCTTCCTCTACGATTTTGCCATTTGTATCTCTTAAACATTTAATCTCCTCTTTGAATGTTCTCTTGCTGTTGTAATATTGGAAAAACATTTTGGAATTGGTTTTAGCTCCCTTAGCAATGTCTATTTCTATTTCTCTCTTGGCCTTTCTAACTTCCTTTTTGACTTGTGTTTGCAGTTCCGTGTACTCTTTCTGCGTACTTTCTTTTCGGTCCTTTTTTAATGCTCTGTAAAGTGCCTTTTTTCGCTGAATATTTTTTTTAATTGATCTATTAAACCATTTTGGCAATTTAGTTTTACATTTAGATTTGTCTACTTTAGGGATGTAATTGTTTTGCGCCTCTAGTACTACATTTTTGAAGAACAACCATACTTCTTCTGTGGGTGTTTTCTCTATTTTACTCCAATCTACTTCTGTTAGTCTCTGTTTCTTGCCTTCAAGTTTGCTTTTCTAAAATTGTAAACCTTAACTTTAGTCTTTACTTTTGGGGATTTACTTTAGTCTTTACTTTTGGGGATTTAAAAAACAACCTAACTTACTTCAGCTGCCTTAAATTAAACATCTTTCTTTCTAGTTTTATGGATGTGTGTGCTTTTTGAAAAAAATGAAAACTAAAAGACTGACAATGAGACCCAATGTTAACACAATACAGCATAGCAGAGAAGAGGTTTGAGATGTTGGCAGGTTTCAACATGTTTAACTCTGCCCCAGTTTACATATAGATAGAAGCCAGGGGCTTGTATATTCACCTGTTAGTAATGTGTTTCTTACTAGTTCAGATAGTTTTGGAGAAATTCAAAGGGTGCAAATTTAATGCACTGGAGCAACAGCTCTGGCCCTCAGTGTATTGGAAAAATGACTGATGTTGGTGTTTTATATGCATTGCAAAATACCTATACATAGTGTATATATATATATATATATATATATATATATATATATATATAGTGAATGATCCACTCACTTTTCACGTTCGTTGCCCCTTTACGATAGACCCAGGACACAGAAATGGAACTGATTTAGCGCTGACGCGCACTTTTAATAACACAAAATTAAACAAAACAAACAAAAACCTAACTCCGTTTTGGAGCTCTCACTAAACACCAACAGGAACCTAACTAACACGCAGGACGGCTAAGCCGTTTACCTGCTACACAAACACAACACCTTACTCGGCATACGACTGCTCGCTCGCTCGCGCTCGCTCTCTCTCTCTCTCTCTCTCTCTCTCTCTCACACTCACACTCACACAGACACAGACACAGACACAGACACAGACACAGACACACAGTCGGGCTCTTCTCTCAGCAGCCTGGAACTAACTGTCTGCCTCTCTTAAATACCCTGCTCCTGGCTCCAATTTACAATTAGCACCAGGTGCAGGGGGTTATCTAAACAATAAAACAATTCAACAATTAGCCCGTTCACCCAAAAGTGCATTCCCACATGTTTTTAGCAGGGAAGGATTTTAACCCCCTCCCTGCTATCTTACTATATATATATATATCAAGTTATCGTCAGTACCATTTAGTACAACTGGCACAACTAGTATCCACTCGTCTCTTCAAATGTCTGAAATAGGTAACTGCAAAGTTTGCAAAAGAAAATAAGCTTGTCTAATGCTTGTCCTTACATTATCCTTATAATATTTCTCTGATTGTTTTACCATGATGTACTGTAAGTATGCTTTACTACGCTTGACGTACAGCAGGGGCATTTAGAAGGGATTATCGCTCAGGCAACAAAACAGGATCTGCCAGCACAGTAACTCTGTCACTTATTCACACTTACTGTACATCACTGGAGATGATTGGGGTCTAGTGGGTTACACACCAGTTTACAGTGTGTTAAACAAAGGTTGTTTAAGTTGAGCCATTTCTACATAATCAAAAAATACAGCAGCTGCATTATGTCCATTTTCTATTGTGACATTTAATTTACTGCTGATAATTTGTAATTGAGTGCTTATAGAATGGTTACTCTTGTGGACACTCATGTTTTTGTCTAATCCACCCTCCCATGGGGAGTGGAAGACAGAGGGGCCCGTATAAAAACATGTTGTCAGTTTTCTATCAAGATGAAGAGCTCCACATTGTTTGATTTTCTGCCATGTATTTTTTTTTTCAGATGACATAATTAAGCTGAACAAAAAGGAACAGAAATCCAGTCAGATTGCTTCCAAGACAGGCCTGCAGCAGCAACCTGGTAATAGAAGCAGAGGCCCTGGGAACCGAAGAGCGACTGGACAGCAGAGAGCCCCCTTCCGAAGAGGATGGGCACAGCAAACCCAGCAGGGTATTCATCTTCCCGTTCAAGAACAGTCAGAGTGCACTGCTTCTCACTAGGGCAGGACTCCTCCTCTGTGCAGGCATCTGTGGACAGGCTGAGCAATCAGAATGTAAACAAGTGAAGCAGAAGCTCAGATATTCTTCTCCCACTAGTTTGTACCATCAAATGTAACCACTTTCTATGAGCTCTTAGTGTCTATGGTCTATACCCTCTCCTTGTCAGTCATAGTCCTTGCATCTCATAGGCCTTGTGTCTTTAACATGTGCAACAATGTTAATATAATAAAACAACTGACCTTACACAATCAGACAAAGTTATACAGCTCTGGAAAAAATTAAGAGACCACTGCAAAATTATCAGTTTCTCTGGTTTTACTATTTATAGGTATGTGTTTGGGTAAAATGAACATTTTTGTTTTATTCTATAAACTACTGACAACATTTCTGCCAAATTGCAAATAAAAATATTGTCATTTAGAGCATTTATTTGCAGAAAATGACAACTGGTCAAAATAACAAAAAAGATGCAGTGTTGTCAGACCTCGAATAATGCAAAGAAAATAAGTTCAGATTCATTTTTAAACAACACAATACTAATGTTTTAACTTTGGAAGAGTTCAGAAATCAATATTTGGTGGAATAACCCTGATTTTCAAGCACAGCTTTCATGCGTCTTGGCATGCTCTCCACCAGTCTTTCACATTGATGTTGGGTGACTTTATGCCACTCCTGGCGCAAAAATTCAAGCAGCTCGGCTTTGTTTGATGGCTTGTGACCATCCATCTTCCTCTTGATCACATTCCAAAGGTTTTTAATGGGGTTCAGGTCTGGAGATTGGGCTGGCCATGACAGGGTCTTGATCTGGTGGTCCTCCATCCGCACCTTGATTGACCTGGCTGTGTGGCATGGATCATTGTCCTGCTGGAAAAACCAATCCTCAGAGTTGGGGAACATTGTCAGAGCAGAAGGAAGCAAGTTTTCTTCCAGGACAACCTTGTACTTGGCTTGATTCATGCGTCCTTCACAAAGACAAATCTGTCCGATTCCAGCCTTGCTGAAGCACTCCCAGATGAGTCCAATTTTCAGCTATGCCCAACACCTGGTCGTCTAATGGTTAGATGGCGACCTGGAGAGGCCTACAAGCCACAATGTCTCACACCCACTGTAAAATGTGGAGGAGGATCGGTGATGATCTGGGGGTGCTTCAGCAAGGCTGGAATCGGGCAGCTTTGGCATGAATCAAGAAAATAAAAAAGATATTCAGAACAGAAAATAGGATGCACTTTTTTACACAGAGAATTGTGAGGGTCTGGAATCAACTCCCCAGTAATGTTGTTGAAGCTGACACCCTGGGATCCTTCAAGAAGCTGCTTGATGAGATTTTGGGATCAATAAGCTACTAACAACCAAACGAGCAAGATGGGCCGAATGGCCTCCTCTCATTTGTAAACTTTCTTATGTTCTTATGTTCTTATGTTCTTATAAAGTCACCCAACATCAATGTGAAAGACTGGTGGAGAACATGCCAAGACGCATGAAAGCTGTGCTTGAAAATCAGGGTTATTCCACCAAATATTGATTTCTGAACTCTTCCTAAGTTAAAACATTAGTATTGTGTTGTTTAAAAATGAATCTGAACTTATTTTCTTTGCATTATTCGAGGTCTGACAACACTGCATCTTTTTGTTATTTTGACCAGTTGTCATTTTCTGCAAATAAATGCTCTAAATGACAATGGAATTTGGGAGAAATGTTGTCAGTAGTTTATAGAATAAAACAAAAATGTTCATTTTACCAAAACACATACCTATTAATAGTAAAACCAGAGAAACTGATAATTTTGCAGTGGTCTCTTAATTTTTTCCAGAGCTGTATACTGGCACAACAAGCCCCTTGTTGATCAGGCCTGAAGTGATTACATCTCTGTTAGATTTAGGCAGCTTTGGAATTATATGGCAGGAGATTTGGCTCCTGTGTATTAGTCCTGTGGATGTAGTTACACATGGTTTAATTGAGTTAGGGAGTGATATTCAGCACCAGGGTAATGTGATGACCCTTTATGTGCCAGGACATAACCTGCAGTTCCTGCAGCAGTGGTTCAGTAATTATGCATGCGTTAAACTATTGTCTTAGTATCACACAATAACATTTCCAAGATGTTTAAAAAGGTTTTTGCTTCAAAATATACCAGGTGGTTACAGTGTGGAGATAGGGTTAATGATCAATCTCCCATCCTCACGCTGGTAACCCACCACTAACATACAAACACCTTGGTGCTGCTGCTGCAGGAGATTTTCACAGGTTGGTGGTCATTCATTAAGTAATTAATAATCAACGACAGGTGAGATAATAATCCATTGTTTTCCAGTGCCATTTTTTGACACAACGATTCACCAATTTGAGTTGTTTATCTCATTTAAAACATTTCTAATTCATCTGACATTCAGTAGTTCAGGACAAAAAACAATCACAAAATGTTTTAGTACAACCATTTATTGTGGAGAATGCGGAGTATGCATTTTTACAGAGAATTATGTATATACCCTTTCATTTGGCATCAAACCTAACTTGGTTTGAGGGCTCGCTGCCTGGCCAAATGGTTGAGGCGGAGACCCCCAAAAGAACAAGCCGGACTCAATGCTGAGATTAGTGTTAAATATAGCCCACTTGAAGGTAAAGCCAACCTTTAACAAATGATCATCAGCATGTAGGAGAGGGAAACAAAACCCATTTTTAGGAAATATACCTCTGGGAATCCATCGCTGATTCGATTGCCCTTCCTCTAGGCAGCTACTAACTCTTAAGAGTGCATTTTTATAAAAGCATTTTTAGGATCCATAATCTGTTCTAATGTAAACTTGGTAAGCACTGAACGACCAACAACCTAAACATTTGATAAGGGAGCCTGGAACTCCTTGGCAAGAAGCTGCTACGATTCTGAAGGAATGACCGGAGAACTGCTCAGATGTGAATCCAGACCTGGAGAATCTGGCGAAGGTGAAAGAAGAACCAATGGTGGGTGACGATTGTCCCATTTTCGTTAATGAACAGCGGGTCTGATGGCGATGCACCCTGAGAAAGAGTGAGATGTATAAGAGAGATAGGGGTCATATGGGCTAACATGGGAGTTTTATTTATAAACGAAATAGAAAGTGTTCCCTAATCTTCCTGGACAGTTTTACTTCTTTTGAGCAGGAAGGAAAAGGTATCAGATGAGGTAATTGCGAGGTCAGAGATACAGGGGTGAATCTGGGGGTTGAATTTGAATTTAGACTCTGGAGCACCTAAGAAGGCTAAGAGAAAAGGGCTTTAAGGTTTATCCAAAAACTGTATCACCAGAGGCACCAAGAGAGTACGTTGATGGTGATAGGAAAGAAAGCAGGGGGAGAAAGAGATTCTGGTCGTTGAAGAACTTTCAGGATTAGAGAAATGTGTGAGTTGTCGAGTGTAGAGCTGGGATCCCAAAAATGAGTTTGTAGAAAAACTGGATGCCGGAAATTGAAATATTGATGGAGGATACTCTTATAGCTCCATTCTTAAGGAACATAATATAGGATGATACTACAGGCATTGAAAATGATACAGCAACTGGATACATTTCGTACAATGACGAGGAGTGATCGGAGATAGGAATACTGATGAATTATTCGGGCCATGGAGCAGAAAACCATTTTGCCTTGTAGTATCCTCCAAAGCCGAGACAGGGAGCTGCATCTGTGAACAGTTAAATGTCTTCGTGCAGCAGGAGACCCTCGACATAAAAAAAAGTAATACCGTTCCAGACTTTCAGTAGTAGCTCCCACAGATTTCCTTGTGGCAAAAATGATCCATGAGTATGACATTGTTGAGGGAATCAACATAAGGGATCAAGATAAAGTAGGTGACAGCTCTTTCTTGAGGAATTATCCTCGTTGCATAGTTTAAATGGCCTAGGAGAGACTGAAGATTGTGTTTGGGTAGGAGGGCGACCGGACAGAAAAGTTGAAATAGAAACTACGATTGCTCCCCTAGGCTGAAAAAGATTGGGAATCCAGGGTGAAGCCTAGAAACTCGATGGAAGTGAGAAGACCCAAGATCTTTTCTGATGCTAGGGAGATGCCGAGATTTGAAAATATTGATTTGAATATCGTTATTTTCAGGGCAGGGGAAGCATGGGGAAAATCAAATTGAAGAAAATCATCCAGGAAATTCAGCACAAAAGGAATGCGGTAGTTGTTAAGGAGGATCCAGGACAGCGCTTCTGAAAGGGTATTAAATATCAATGGGCTGCTTTTCCAGCCGAACATCAGGCGAACAGAAAAAATAAATTTGAAAAGCCACTGTATTCCGAAGAGGTGCCTGAGGGCAGGCTCAATGAGCATGATTAAAAAATGTGTTTGATATATCGGCTTTAAACCCATGGCTGGCTTTCCCAGCAGTTTAGGTTAAAAATACGGGGTGGTCAATTCTTGCATATTCAGGGTTCGACATTAACCATGGCCCGGGGGCCCGGGGCCGGTAGAGAGCGCAGTTTGGCTTGTAGTTATGAAGCACCACAGGCCCAACTGGGCTGGTTACATTTAACTAGTATATATATATATATATATATATATAATATATATATATATATATATATATATATATATATATATATATATATACACACACACACATATATATATATATATATATATATATATATATATATATATATATATATATATATATATATACACACATATATATATATATATATATATATATATATACAGTGGCTTGCAAAAGTATTGACCCCCCTTGGCATTTTTCCTATTTTGTTGCCTTACAACCTGGAATTAAAATGGATTTTTTGGGGGTTTGTATCATTTGATTTACACAACATGCCTACCACTTTGCAGATGCAAAATATTTTTTATTGTGAAACAAACAAGAAATAAGACAAAAAAACAGAAAACTTGAGCGTGCATAAGTATTCACCCCCCCAAAGTCAATACTTTGTAGAGCCACCTTTTGCAGCAATTACAGCTGCAAGTCTCTTGGGGTATGTATCTATAAGCTTGGCACATCTAGCCACTGGGATTTTTGCCCATTCTTCAGGGCAAAACTGCTCCAGCTCCTTCAAGTTAGATGGGTTCAGCTGGTGTACAGCAATCTTTAAATCATACCACAGATTCTCAATTGGATTGAGGTCTGGGCTTTGACTAGGCCATTCCAAGACATTTAAATGTTTCCCCTTAAACCACTCGAGTGTTGCTTTAGCAGTATGCTTAGGGTCATTGTCCTGCTGGAAGGTGAACCTCCGTCCCAGTCACAAATCTCTGGAAGACTGAAACAGGTTTCCCTCAAGAATTTCCCTGTATTCAGCGCCATCCATCATTCATTCAATTCTGACCAGTTTCCCAGTCCCTGCCGATGAAAAACATCCCCACAGCATGATGCTGCCACCACCATGCTTCACTGTGGGGATGGTGTTCTCGGGGTGATGAGAGGTGTTGGGTTTGCGCCAGACATAGCGTTTTCCTTGATGGCCAAAAAGCTCAATTTTAGTCTCATCTGACCAGAGTACCTTCTTCCATATGTTTGGGGAGTCTCCCACATGCCTTTTGGCAAACACCAAACGTGTTTGCTTATTTTTTTCTTTAAGCAATGGCTTTTTTCTGGCCACTCTTCCGTAAAGCCCAGCTCTGTGGAGTGTACGGCTTAAAGTGGTCCTATGGACAGATACTCCAGTCTCCGCTGTGGAGCTCTGCAGCTCCTTCAGGGTTATCTTTGGTCTCTTTGTTGCCTCGCTGATTAATGCCCTCCTTGCCTGGTCCGTGAGTTTTGGTGGGCAGCCCTCTCTTGCCAGGTTTGTTGTGGTGCCATATTCTTTCCATTTTTTAATAATGGCTTTAATGGTGCTCCGTGGGATGTTCAAAGTATTGGATATTTTTTTATAACCCAACCCTGATCTGTACTTCTCCACAACTTTGTCCCTGACCTGTTTGGAGAGCTCCTTGGTCTTCATGGTGCCGCTTGCTTGGTGGTGCCCCTTGCTTAGTGGTGTTGCAGACTCTGGGGCCTTTCAGAACAGGTGTATATATACTGAGATCATGTGACAGATCATGTGACACTTAGATTGCACACAGGTGGACTTTATTTAACTAATTATGTGACTTCTGAAGGTAACTGGTTGCACCAGATCTTATTTAGAGGCTTAATAGCAAAGGGGGTGAATACATATGCACGCACCACTTTTCCGTTATTTATTTTTTAGAATTTTTTGAAACAAGTTATTTTTTTCATTTCACTTCACCAATTTGGACTATTTTGTGTATGTTCATTACATGAAATCCAAATAAAAATCAATTTGAATTCCAGGTTGTAAGGCAACAAAATAGGGGGGTCAATACTTTCGCAACCCATTGGGAAAATTATACCCATATATATGTATATATATATATATACAGCTCTGGAAAAAATTAAGAGACCACTGCAAAATTATCAGTTTCTCTGGTTTTACATATATATCACATGGCTTCCGTTTCATGAATCCAGGAAAATGGGCCAGTGTGTCAAAAAGCTGAAAATTAATTTACAAACCATTTTTTATTTGTTAATACCAATTTTTTATTAACACCAATTTACCAAACATAACTACTAACTAATCCTAACTTTCCTGCCTCGCATCATATTTGTTGTACAGTCAGAATCTGAGACTGCATACTGTGCTGTGTTGGTACTCGTTCCCGTGGCAAATCTTTTACAAATCTGGATTTTCTACAACTAAGCAACCAATAAGCCAAAAGGAAAGCACTGAAATCAATAAACATAAAGACTGTAATTATGAAAAAAAATGAAGATGAACACTGAGTGGAGGCTTCATTATGACAGAGAAAAAAAAAAGTAATGTTTTGTTTGTTTGGCGTCAGTTTCCCAGACTTGCAGATAAAACAGCAGCTTTATTTGTTGTGAATTCAACATTTCATTTACATCATATCCAGTCTCACAGTAAGATGTCCCGATGGATACCCAGATACTCGATCGAATTGTCTAACTTTTTGATTTGGGATCCGATGTTTTCAGGTCAAAAATGCCATTCAGAATCGTTCCAGGACTCACTGGTATCACTCAACAAGATTGGCACTGACTTGGGAGAGGCTACACAAGTGACAACGTTCTATATAGGATTGTTATTATTTTGTATTATGAATATTGTTTTAATAGTGTTTATTATTAGGATTAGGGATGGCATTTCGAATAATTTCCTATTTGAATACACAGGGTGCAACATTTATGTGTATTCGAAAACCCGAACTCTGGTCCCTTACGCTACCAAGAGTCAAAGGCAAATGCGTGTACACAGATAGACAGCATAACAACAGTGTAAGCCAGTAAAGTTTAGCCGGGTTCACAAAGTGTTCAGACAATGTCCAAGATGAGATTTCTTTGCTCTGTACCCTAGTTTTCTTTTGTTTACTGAAAAAATACACCGAGCTCAATGAGCAGCAACATATCTCTTCCAGTTAAAGCAACAATACCATAATATTGCGCAAACCACCAAATAATAATTTTTGCTGTAGTGTATTCAAAATAAAATAATACCTATCATATAGCAACCTAAATATTCTACATCTGTCTAATTCTAACAAATAATATTTATAACATAATCATAGTGTAAATATTGTAACCTGGCCAAAATAGAAAGTACATTCCAACATTACAATAGATTAACATTACTAATTACAATTAGCCATCAAGTACTGACATCAGATGAATCTAAGTCAAGTTACTTTGTTTATTAAATAACCTGTAAATAATTCAAAACAAGGTCACCTGGTTGTACTTTTAATGGTCAGTGCAAATGTTGACGTTACTCCACCCATTCACAGAAAGTCAACAGTAGATATTTTACATTGAAGAGTTAAAAAATCACTCCTTTCCAACTCCAAGTATCTTTCATTTTCTTATAGTCACTGCATTGTTGTGTTTAACATTTAGTATGTCTTTATATTCAACATAATGTTAAATTACCTTTCTAATTTCAATGTTACCCAAGTTTGGATTACCGTACTTCTTTTAGCACTTGCTATATACATGTTTAATGGCTGAAGTAACATATACTGAAATGCTTTGTTTAGCCGCTTTCTTTTAAGACGTGAGCTCTCTTTGGTTACCATACACAGTTAGAAACATCCTGAAAATAAAAACCATCTTGAAAAAATATATAAGTATATTGGGCCAGATAAAATTGCATCCGGGCCAGTAAAAACACTAGCTCAGTGGCTCGAGGGGCCAGTAGTTAAAAATCTAAACGTAGAGCCCTGGTATTACAGGGAGAAATCTTTGAGAGGGATTAAAACTATTGATGCTAGGTGTGAGCGTAAATGAAGGAAGTTACAGTCGGAATAGTACAGGTTCCTTTGTTGAAGTTATTACAAATCTGACAGCCTCCAGAGTATGCAGTATTGCAGCCCTGATCGTCTTTTGAAAAGATGAGGAGGATTGTGAGGACATGAGGGGACGGGGTGGAGGGTCAGTGGGGTGACCAGTTGAACCGCATGCTGAGCATACTAGAAGCTGAAGACCTGTGAAAACAGGAGAATATGTATTGGTCCAGTGCGCCCCAGTAGATGCTCTGGTTCCATTGTTGGAAATGGGCAGTGGCTTAGGCAGAAAATACTTTGTAGTATTGAAAGAAATGGGAAACCCTGAATCTAACTGAGAAGTCTAAAATGATATACATTTAACCAGCTCACGGTCAGTATAGAACTCTCATATGATGTCCCTGAAATGGCTGAGCTAGAATGAACTCGGAAATGGTAAGTGTTTTGAATAAGCTGAAAGAAAAAAAAAAGCATCTCACAGAGAAGGGGCCTGTGGCAGAGCAAAGCTCTGCCCTTTTTAAATTGGCAGGGATGTGGTTAATTTCCCCTGGCTGCCTGGGTTTATTATGTTCAGGTGGCTGGGGTTGATTAGTTGATTAGGTTAATTAACGATCAATCAGCGCCCAGCCACCTGACATAAAAGGAGGCCTCTGCTTCTCATTTGGGAGGAGGGAGCTGAGGAAGCAGGTTGGTGTTTGTGGTTTTTGTGATTTATGAATTCTACATCCAGTGAAGGCATTGCCCAGCCTGGAAACCTTTATTTTTGTAAGTTTGTTTTTTGTACTGGTTTTTTTTTTGTGTGTTTAAATCCCTTTATTTTGCCCTTGTGCACTTTTATTTAGTGTTTATTTATAATAAAAGTATATATTTTTTGAACTGCAGACTGTCTCTGGGCCTCAGTCCACTCATCAGCCTGTCATAGGGCCACTATGGGGCCTGCTGGACACCTGCAGTGAGGGGAGAGAAGCTGAAAGGTTATAGTTGGAGGACAAGGGCCCACCAATGGGGCCTCCTGGATGCACATAGTGCCAGGGAGGTCACTGCTGGGGCCTGTGGATGCCTGTAGTGAGGAGGAACAGAGAAGCATTTCACAGAGAAAGGACCACTATGAGGGCCTGCTGGATGCCCAGAGTGGCCAGGGAGGTCACTGCAGGGGTCTGCTGGATGCCTGCAGTGAGGGGAGGGAAGTTGTGAGGTTATAGTTGGAGGAGAAGGGTCAACTATGGGGGCCTGCTTGATGTCCATAGTGGCCAGGGAGGTCACTTCAGGGGCCTGCTGGACGGCTGCAGTCGGGATAGTTTTACCATACGTTAATTGGATTTTGCCTGCTCACCCTTTTGCTGCTGCTGATGCTTGCAGAGCTGCAATTTCTGGCGTGTCCTGATAGCGCCACGCCTGCGCAGATGACTGAATTGTTCACTTGGGCCGGTTGTACTGGATCCCAGATTTGATCTTGCTCCTGTGACGTACTGGGCTGTACTAAAAGAATCAGGGTTGATCCTGAGCTCAATTTCAGCCCAAAATCTGATCCTACCACGATCCTGCTTCAGAGCAGAATCACATTCGGATCAGAGCTTGATCAAACGTATTTAAAAGGAGGAACTATAATGGCTCAGACGGGATGGGTGTGCGCATTTCATGATTAGCAAAAAAAAAAAACTCTTGGGTTTATTGAGTTATAGCGTGCTCTGCAATACTTTAGTTTTGCTTCAAAGAAATGCACTGTGCAATATAAAATATAGTAAAATGAAACAGGATCAAACAGCCATTCTTTTTTGTATTCAACAAGTCCAAACATTGAATGTCATTCAGCACTGTTACATACTGTATTGCACAGTTCTTTGCTGTTCCCTCTCACAATGCAAATGTAGAGCGAGTTTTTTTTCGCTGATGTAAAGCCAGTGGACAAAGGAAAGAAACAGTTTGACTGTTGAGTCTCTGAAAGGGATCCTGCTCGTACAGCACAACTTCAGGCACACATCTTGCAAAGATTTTTAGAGCTACTTCAACCACTGCTGAGAAATATGCATGGGTACAAAAAGAAGCACAGTATAAAACGTATGTTTGGTGCACAGATTTCACAGTTATCTTGCAAAGACTTTTTTGATTGACCATCAATAAAGTACTGACTGTAAAAAGTTGTGTATGTTTGATGCAGGCCATTTTGCTTTTTTTTTTTTTTTTTTAATCCTTTTCAGATGTTCAAAGTATTTAGTATAAATTTAGTTTTTCCGTGTTCATTTTGCATAATGAAAAGTTAATCTTAAATAAAAATTGGTCGCCCATCAGCAACCACCCTGAGTAGTGTCCTCTTTTTGAGGATCTGTAATATGGTAACCCTATGAGGGGAGGTAATCTGAAAGGTTATAGTTGGAGCCAGAATGCTCAGTAACTGCTGAATGAGCCTTTGATTGACAGGCGCTGTGGTTCTGCCTTCAGATTTAAATTAGATAATTTGTAAATTGAAAAATTGAATAATTCAGTTTGTGACGCAGAGATTGGTGTCTGACCCTCCTCCGAACTTTAATTAAAAATATCAATTCACTTAAAACGCGATTGCTGAATGCCACTGAGATTACTTTACAGCATTTTTTCACACCTGCCTAAAACTTTTGCACAGTACTGTGTGTATATATATATATATATATATATATATATATATATATATATATATATATATATATATATATATATATATATATATATATATATATATATATATATATATATATATACATATATATATATATATATATATATATATATATATATATATATATATATATATATATATATATATATATATATATATATATATATATATATATATATATATATATATATATATATATATATATATATATATATATTGCGAGAGATCGGGCAGATGGGGTGCAGCGTCTATAAGGAACGCCCTTGCGAAAGACCTCTCTTAGCCCGTCTACAGGATGCGGAAACAGATGCTTCAAGGGTAAGTGAGGTTTATTTTTGTTCTTATTTACAATGAAACTCAAAATAAAGAGAAAGCAAAATGTGCCCTGTACGGGTGGCTGATTAAACTTTACTTCTTCAACCCGCTCTAGATTAATGAAGAAGTGTTGGGGGTTTGTGAGCTGTCTACGAACCCCAGTCCTTTTAACAAGTCCGTCTTCCGGGGCGGTGACAGTCCTTGCTGGTGAACACAGGAAACACAGGTAGGTAAGCGATGACAGCTCCCGCTGCTGTAGAGCACAGGAAACACAGGTAAGTATGATTGTGGCAGCTCCCGCTGCTGGAGAGCACAGAGAACACAGGTAAGTATGATGGTGGCAGCTCCCGCTGCTGGAGAGCACAGGAACCACAGGTAAGTATGATGGGCCCCAAGCTCGTCCCACGGTGAAGTCAGGTGCCCTTGAGCAGCACTCTGTTGCGCTGGACTCTCTGGCACAGAGTGGTGAAGACCTGGCGCCGACTGATGACGTAACCCAGGAAACCCAGTAGTGTGTAGACTGAGACCCGCACAGTCGTCCCGTTGCGGCAAGTCCTCAGGAACAGACTTTTAACAACTGGCGCGGCTTTATGACGTAGCCAATACACTGGTATATGTAAAGTAAAAATGTCTTGTTTCTGTGTCTGAATAAATACTGTTTTTTCCCCACAATCCCAGTATTTGTGTTTTTGTGTTGTCCTTTTGTTTGCCCCACAGTTCTTATATGCATACAAAATACTGTCCACAACAACAAGTTGTACACCGTGTCATACCAATAATATTCAGCAGTGATTATACTCACCCACTGCTGTGTATATTTATATATATATATATATATATATATATATATATATATATATATATATAATGTGTGTGTGTGTGTATGTGTGTGTGTGTGTGTGTGTGTGTGTGTATATATATATATATATATAATATATATATATATATATATATATATATATATATATATATATATATATATATATATAGTACTGTGCAAAAGTTTTAGGCAGGTGTGAAAAAATGCTGTAAAGTAAGAATGTTTTCAAAAAGAGACATGTTAATAGATTATATTTATCAATTAACAAAATGCAAAGTGAGGAACAGAAGAAAAATCTACATCAAATCAATATTTGGTGTGACCACCCTTGCCTTCAAAACAGCATCAATTCTTCTAGGTACACTTGCACGCAGTTTTTGATGGAACTCTGCAGATAGGTTGGCCCAAACATCTTGGAGAACTAACCATAGTTCTTCTGTGGATTTAGGCAGCCTCAGTTGCTTATCTCTCTTCATGTAATCCCAGACTCGATGATGTTGAGATCAGGGCTCTGTGGGGGCCATACCATCACTTCCAGGACTCCTTGTTCTTCTTTACGCAGAAGATAGTTCTTAATGACTTTCGCTGTATTGTTTGGGGTCGTTGTCATGCTGCAGAATAAATTTGGGGCCAATCGGATGCCTCCCTGATGGTATTGCATGATGGATAAGTATCTGCCTGTACTTCTCAGCCTTGAGGAGACCATTAATTCTAACCAAATCCCCAACTCAATTTGCAGAAATGCAGCCCCAAACTTGCAAGGAACCTCCACCATGCTTCACTGTTGCCTGCAGACACTCATTCGTGTATCGCTCTCCAGCCCTTCGGCGAACAAACTGCCTTCTGCTACAGCCAAATATTTCAAATTTTGACTCATCAGTCCAGAACACCTGCTGCCATTTTTCTGCACCCCAGTTCCTGTGTTTTTGTGCATAGTTGAGTCGCTTGGCCTTGTTCACGTCGGAAGTATAGCTTTTTGGCCGCAAGTCTTCCATGAAGGCTACTTCTGACCAGACTTCTCTGGACAGTAGATGGGTGTACCAGGGTCCCACTGTTTTCTGCCAATTCTGAGCTGATGGCACTGCTGGACATCTTCCGATTGTGAAGGGAAGTAAGCATGATGTATCTTTCATCTGCTGCAGTAAGTTTCCTTGGCCGACCACTGTGTCTACACGTTGCCCATTTCTTTGTGCTTCTTCAAAAGAGCTTGGACAGCACATCTGGAAACCCCTGTCTGCCTTGAAATTTCTACCTGGGAGAGACCTTGCTGATGCAGTATAACTACCTTGTGTCTTGTTGCTGTGCTCAGTCTTGCCATGGTGTATGACTTTTGCCAGTATACTGTCTTCAGCAACCTCACCTTGTTAGCTGAGTTTGGCTGTTCCTCACCCAGTTTTATTCCTCCTACACAGCTGTTTCTGTTTCAGTTAATGATTGTGTTTCAACCTACATATTGAATTGATGATCATTAGCACCTGTTTGGTATAATTGTTTAATCATACACCTGACTATATGACTACAAAATCCCTGACTTTGTGCAAGTGTACCTAGAAGAATTGATGTGTATATCTATATATATATATATATATATATATATATATATATATATATATATATATATATATAATATATATATTATATATATATATGATATATATAATATATATAGTTTTTTTTAAATAGCTCTCGAGAGTTCTATGATACTTTCAGCTGAAGGCTACTGGTCACACAAAAGCATTCAAACATATTTGGTTTTTATGAAGTGTTATACATTTTTTTTTATAAATCATATAAATAAAATAGAAGGGAAACAATCAATTCTACTTACAAATCCACAGTTCTCTGTGTTCTCTCTGACAAATCTACAGTTCTCAGTTCAGTTCAGTTAATCAATTAAAATATCAAAGTATAACTTCATAGGAATATTTTAAGGCTGGTTAAACGTCCCCATTGGAAACTAATTGCACCTTATTAAGAAATATAAATGTGAAGGGACCTTTGTGTTCTTGCCATGTCATTGCACTATGACTCCAGACATCTTTATAATCCACACATTTATTTTCAGGGTTCTACAGATTTCGATTAATGGGTCAAGCACAACAAGGGTTCAAGAGAAGACAACCCTACAGTCTCCGAAGATTCCCCAGGAGAGCACTGTTCGCCCCCTTGGGACTCAGTCCTTTGAATCACAAAGCCTCTCTTGCAAAGGTACCATGCTGACCTCACAATTTTATTTCACGGTGTGGTGCAGAAGTTTGCCTCTCATGGCAGCTCTACAGTCTCTGCAGCTGTGGCACAGTGAGTTGGTAAATGGACAATCTCTATGCCAGGGGTTCTCAGACTCCAACGCACCCAATAGTAAGGTGGCCACATAAATGATAAGAAATTGAGCACATTTCTAGAAAACTTGCAGGGGTTTTAATAATAGGCTTTCTGGATGCACAGAGAACCAAAGATTTCAGCCCCATTGTCCACCTGATTTTTTTTAAACCAGTATCATCCCAAACCCTCCACACCCTCTTGTGGGTCTCAACACCCCAATGAGAAGACCAACACTCTATGAAGAATCAGAACCCAACCCCTCCTCCAATGAGAACATCAGCTCTGTAGAGAAGCAGAGCCCAACCCCTCCTCCAATGAGAACACCAGCTTTATAGAGAAACAGAACCCAACCCTTCCTCCAATGAGAACACCAGCTCTATAGAGAAGCAGAGCCCAACCCCTCCTCCAATGAGAACACCAGCTTTATAGAGAAGCAGAGCCCAACCCTTCCTCCAATGAGAACACCATCTCTATAGATAATCAGAGCCCAACCCCTCCTCCAGTGAGAAAACCAGCTGTATAGAGAAGCAGAACCCAACCCTTCCTCCAATGAGAACACCAGCTCTGTAGAAAATCAGAGCCCAACCCCTCCTCCAATGAGAACACCAGCTCTATAGAGAAGCAGAACCCAACCCTTCCTCCAATGAGAACACCAGCTCTGTAGAAAATCAGAGCCAAACCCTTCCTCCAATGAGAACACCAGCTCTGTAGAAAATCAGAGCCAAACCCCTCCTCCAATGAGAACACCAGCTCTATAGAGAATCAGAGCCCAACCCCTCCTCCAATGAGAACACCAGCTCTATAGAGAAGCAGAACCCAACCCTTCCTCCAATGAGAACACCAGCTCTATAAAGAATCAGAGCCCAACCCCTCCTCCAATGAGAACACCAGCTCTGTAGAGAATCAGAGCCCAACCCCTCCTCCAATGAGAACACCAGCTCTGTAGAGAATCAGAGCCAAACCCTTCCTCCAATGAGAACACCAGCTCTATAGATAATCGGAGCTAAACCCCTCCTCCAATCAGAACACCGGCTCTATAGAGAATCAGAGCCAAACCCCTCCTCCAATGAGAACACCAGCTCTATAGAGAAGCAGAACCCAACCCTTCCTCCAATGAGAACACCAGCTCTGTAGAAAATCAGAGCCAAACCCTTCCTCCAATGAGAACACCAGCTCTGTAGAAAATCAGAGCCAAACCCCTCCTCCAATGAGAACACCAGCTCTATAGATAATCAGAGCCCAACCCCTCCTCCAGTGAGAAAACCAGCTCTATAGAGAAGCAGAACCCAACCCTTCCTCCAATGAGAACACCAGCTCTATAAAGAATCAGAGCCCAACCCCTCCTCCAATGAGAACACCAGCTCTGTAGAGAATCAGAGCCAAACCCTTCCTCCAATGAGAACACCAGCTCTATAGAGAATCAGAGCCCAACCCCTCCTCCAATGAGAACACCAGCTCTGTAGAGAATCAGAGCCAAACCCTTCCTCCAATGAGAACACCAGCTCTATAGATAATCGGAGCTAAACCCCTCCTCCAATCAGAACACCGGCTCTATAGAGAATCAGAGCCAAACCCCTCCTCCAGTGAGAAAACAAGCTCTATAGAGAACACATTGCATGCTGCAAATGGATAGATGAAATAAATAATTATTTCAATGTAAATTTCCTCCTGACATACTTAATTATTAATATTTGTATATATTATAAATACGAGTCTACCTAATTCACAATTTCATGGAGAAAAAAATACTCCAAAGCGGTTAACTTTCTAGCTTACTGTTCACATGACAACAATGTTTTATTCAGCCTATCGGTGTGTCTGTACTGGCTTTTCTGTGACCTGTACTGTACAGTAGGAGGTGGGACAGATTCAGTGTTGCATTGTTATGTTGATTTAGGTTGCTAAAATCTAGCGTAAAAGACCAAAAATAGACAACAAAGCAAAAAGTATCAAAGTATATTTTGGCTGAGGATCGTGTCAAGAAATTTCCTGAAGAAACTTTACATGCAGATGGAGGTAAAGTGTTTTGCATCTTGTAATGTGACTTTGGAGAAAATACGATTGATCAGTATTTAGCTTCAGAACCACACATTAAATGAAAGAATACTACAGAGGCTGCTAACAGAATTTAAAACAAATAACAGCTTTCAGAAAACAAACTTGAAAGTCAGTGCAGACAAAAAGTATTCCTGTCGGTTGCAGCCAAGTTAAGTCAGTACTACAGGTACAATCCAGCACAGCCACCTCGCTTCAAACAACCTGCTACTACTTTTTAAACGCAGTAAGAATTTTAGACCCGAATAGGCAAGTTTTCTTTCTTTTGAATCGATACTAATAAAATAAATTCCTAGATGGGACCAACAACATAACAACAAACGTGCTGCATATAGACCTTTATTAAAGTATGCCAGATGCCCTTGAAGGTAACCAAGTTTTGGGACTGTTTCTAATTGATTTCCGCATCTGTATAACTTGGCAAAGCATTGTCACACACTTCCAACCAATTCAGTGGATGCAAATTTTGCAGTCTCAAAGTATGGACAAGTTTTCACACCACAGAGACAGAGAATGTTGGCAGCAACTGCTGGGGGATGTTGCATGCTTGCCTTTAACAAATGACAGCACCCCGTTTTAGTAAGGAAGCAAGTACCAGTATTGTTATGCATTTATAGTGCTTAGGTTTATATAATGTTTATTGTTTTATCCTTTACTAGAGTAAATTCTTACTTCATCCGTCCCAGTTAATGTATCGCTCAGACAGAAATGTATTTTATTCTGCAGTACATTTTTTCGTATTGATTTTTCCAGGTAAACACAGCAGCGATTTCCAGTGTTAATAGCAACAGGCCAGGATTGCTCAGAGTCCAGCAGCCTTCTGCTAGAAGACCATACTGGCAGCCTTTCAGGGGTCCTTGGACCGCTGGGAGAAGGTATATGAGTTGTGTTACATCTTGAAAAGGAAGCGTGCTAGCCACTGTTAAAAGCAAATCTAATTTCCAATTATTATGTATTATAAGCTTGGCTCGGTTTGTGGTTCAGATCAAACCAAGAAAGAAGTTTATCTTACTCCCAGTGATTCTACAGGAAACAATAAGTAATGTAAACCCAAGTTGCTACTTCAGTAGCACAGGGAGTAGGATGAGAGAGTTACACATTCATGGAGTTGTTTTTCAGATTTTGATTTACTGCTGTGGCATGGATATATCTAATCCTGTTAGGATTCATACAGATTCATATGATGGTAGTATTTAGATCGGCCATGGTTTAGATTATTAAAATAGGCCCTACCTTTGAGTACTATACTAATAATATGCCTTCCATTATTTCCATTATTTTTAAGTAACAGTAGAATTCCCCTGCCAAACAGAGGACCTAAACTGCATCAAACACAGCAACAACAGACTAAGATCAATCTGAACAGAGGGGTGAGGCGCTGCCATGTTGTGCTCCATGAAACTGGTGCACTGTGTGTACCACACTACAGTGAGATAACACTGTCCTGTCTAACAATGCAATGAGATTACACTGCCCTGTCTAATGCTGCAATGAGATAACACAACAATGAGATAACACTGCAATGACATAACACTGCCCTGTCTAACACTGCAATGAGACAACACTGCCCTGTCTAACACTGCAATGAGATAACACAGCAATGAGATAACACTGCCCTGTCTAACACTGCAATGAGACAACACTGCCCTGTTTAACACTGCAATGAGATAACACTGTACTGTCTAACAATGCAATGAAATAACACTGCCCTGTCAGACACTGCAATGAGATAACACAGCAATGAGATAGCACTGCCCTGTCTACTGCACAGCAATGAGATAGCACTGCCACTAGACTAGCCCCCCGGTCTAGACCCGCAGTGAAGATAAACTCTGCCGTGTCAGTCATGCAATGAGATAAATAACACTGCCCTGTGAGATAACACTGCAATGAGATAACACAGCACACTGCCCTGTCTAACACTGCAATGAGATAACACTGCAATGAGATAACACTGCAATGAGATAACACTGCAATGAGATAACACTGCCCTGTCTAACACTGCAATGAGACAACACTGCCCTGTTTAACACAGCAATGAGATAACACTGCCCTGTCTAACACTGCAATGAGACAACACTGCCCTGTTTAACACTGCAATGAGATAACACTGTACTGTCTAACAATGCAATGAAATAACACTGCCCTGTCAGACACTGCAATGAGATAACACAGCAATGAGATAGCACTGCCCTGTCTAACACTGCAATGAGATAACACTGCCCTGTCAAACACTGCAATGAGATAACACTGCCCTGTCTACACTGCAATGAGACAACAATGAGATAAACTGCCCTGTCTAACACTGCAATGAGATAACACAGCAATGAGATAACACTGCCCTGTCTAACACTGCAATGAGACAACACTGCCCTGTCTAACACTGCAATGAGATAACACTGCAATGATAACACTGCCCTGTCTAACACTGCCCTGTCAGACACTGCAATGAGATAACACAGCAATGAGATAGCACTGCCCTGTCTAACACAGCAGTGAGATAACACTGCCTTGTCAGGCACTGCAATGAGATAACGCTGCCCTGTCTACACTGCAATGAGATAACACAGCAATGAGATAACACTGCCCTGTCTAACACTGCAATGAGACAACACTGCCCTGTTTAACACTGCAATGAGATAACACAGCAATGAAATAGCACTGCCCTGTCTAACACTGCAATGAATTAACACTGCCCTGTCTAACACTGCAATGAGATAGCACTGCAATGAAATAACACTGCCCTGAGATAACACAGCAATGAATAGCACTGCCCTGTCTAACACTGCAATGATAACACAGCAATAACACAGCAATGAGATAACACTGCCCTGTCTAACACTGCAATGAGACAACACTGCCCTGTTTAACACTGCAATGAGATAACACAGCAATGAAATAGCACTGCCCTGTCTAACACTGCAATGAGTTAACACAGCAATGAGATAGCACTGCCCTGTCTAACACTGCAATGAGATAACACTGCCTTGTCGGGCACTGCAATGAGATAACGTTGCCCTGTCTTACACTGCAATGAGATAACACTACCCTGTCTGCTGTTGAAATAGAAGCTTTGCTGACTGTGTAGAGGCTGACAGTTTAGAATGAATTAATGCAAACAGCTCAACAGACACTACTTGTGAAAACACTTTCAAGTTTTTCTTTTTTTTACTCTATATGTGCTGATTGAGTGCTTAATGTTCTGATTCTGGAGTTAAACTAACCCTCCCATTCCTGCTCATGCACTGTATTTAATGTTTGACATTAATGAAAAATGATAGAATTGCAGCCTATTGTTTTTGGAGATGATATCGCATTATATGTTCTTTACTACTATTAAATGTACTTTACCTGCTTTTATTTTTTAGTTTCCTTTACATCAATCCGGTAGGAAATTGACAGAGAAATATCAAAGAATCCGAAGGTAAGAAAAAGAATTAATTAAACAACGTGCTCTTGATCCATAATAAACTATATTTTGTTGTTTTTGTTTTATCCAAAGCTGGAGACAGCCTGCATCCTCAGGGTCCATCCTAACAGTCTCTGTTGCAAACCCCATGGCAGTGCAGGAGACTGCGTGAGTAAATATGAAACACACAGCAAACGTTAAAGAGAGGGAACGGGGAATTACAAAGGGCTTTGTTAGTACAACACATTTCACTAACACCTTACATGAAACATCTTAACTACACTGGAATGACACAGTCATTACAGATACACTTTCTTTCTTTCTTGCATGCCGATCATTACAACAGCAAGAAAGAAAGAAAGAAAGAAAGATGACACTGAATCTTGGTGTTCACCTTGCATTGTGTGTGGTATGCTGTTTTAGGTCTCAGTGTGTAATTAGTGAGTTGTTTGAAAGCTGCCTTGCTTACTTGACCTTGCAGTGCAGTTTCTCCTCCCAGAACCCCTCGGGTGAGGATTAAACCCTCAGCAGTGCTACAGAGACGAGGGGCTGAAGACGAGGAGACCCTGCACCCCCCACCCAGAGGAATCCCTTTGAGGTTTAACTTCAAAGCACTAGCCAATCAGGTACAAAATGGGGGCACTATGTGGAACTGCTGGAGGAGGCTGATGTGATCACACATCAATTATCTGATTAAAGTAATTGTCTAATTAAAATTTCTGCTTGTTTAACCTAATCTTCTAATTCAATTATTTTACGTTAGACAGCACTTGCCATGTGAAGCTGCTGTGATTGTTACAGAGTGTTACTTTGAGACAAGGGTTACAAGCCACAGGCAGCTTCACATGCCCCTGAGCCGCTCGCCTTAAGTCTCCGGAGACCCTTGAATTATTAATTTAGCATGTTGGCAAGACTATTGGATTTATTAACCTTTGTAATATACCTAAGTGGATGTGTGTGAATTAGAGGCATGTTGCCAGGCGTGGTGCAATCTTGCAATACCATGCCGTGGAAGCGGTCAGTCCAGCCGGGCTTTGTTTTCAAGACTCAATTGTATTTTAGAAAATAAAAATATTATTTTTAATAAAAAAAAAAAAAAAAAAAACATACACAACAGGCTAGATTCTCAATGTTATTTACTCCAAATTGTAAAGTTTCCAAACCAGAACAAATAAGTCTGACATCTGGTTTAAGGGTGTGCATGTAGTCTTGGGTATAAGAACTGTGGTGGGTGGGTGTGCATGTAGTCTGGAGTGAAAGAAATGTGATTTTACCTTGCAGAAAAATTAAGAGACCACTGCAATTTTTTCTTAAATCAGCATCTCTACATGTTGGCAGCCATTCCATTCCAGTGTCTGTTGAATTCCAACACAGGCACACCTCATTCTACTGAATGAGGTACTGATTAGGGGATCACCTGAACCAAATCTTATTTAACGAGGAAAAGTATAAAAACCACTCCTGTGGTCATCACTATCCTCTTGCAATAGGACAAGCTGGATGACAAAACAATGCTAGTAGTACCTCAAAAGTGATTGGAATCAAAAAATAACTATTGACCATGCCCAAAGAGTTGAAAAGGAAAGTTTTGAGTGAGGAAAAGAAGGGTTCAATTCTGGCTTTACTGACAGAGGGATACAGTGAGCATTGGGTTGCTTCCATCCTTAAAATTTCAAAGACGGCGGTTCATAAGAACAAGGTCAAGCAGCACACACTGGGGACAACAAAGCTACAGACCGGCAGAGGGCGAAAACGACTCTCCACTGACCGGGATGACCGCCAACTCATTCGAATGTCACTCAACAACCGTATGACATCAAGTGACCTACAAAAAGAATGACAAACGCAGCTGGGGTGAAGTGCACGACGAGAATGGTTCGAAACAGGCTCCTAGGGGCAGGGCTGAAGTCGTGCAAAGCTAGAAAAAAGCCCTTCATCAATGAGAAGCAAGGCTGAGGTTTGCAAAAGACCATAAGGATTGGACCGTAGAAGACTGGAGTAAGGTCATCTTCTCTGATGAGTCCAATTTTCAGCTTTGCCCAACACTTGGTCGTCTAATGGTTAGACGGAGACCTGGAGAGGCCTACAAGCCACAGTGTCTCGCACCCACTGTGAAATATGGTGGAGGATCGGTGATGATCTGGGGGTGCTTCAGCAAGGCTGGAATTGGGCAGATTTGTCTTTGTGAGGGATGCATAAATCAAGCCAAGTACAAGGTTGTCCTGGAAGAAAACTTGCTTCCTTCTGCTCTGACAATGTTCCCCAACTCTGAGGATTGGTTTTTCTATTGGTTTTGCTCCATGCCACACAGCCAGGTCAATCAAGGTGTGGATGGAGGACCACCAGATCAAGACCCTGTCATGGCCAGCCCAATCTCCAGACCTGAACCCCATTGAAAACCTGTGGAATGTGATCAAGAGGAAGATGGATGGTCACAAGCCATCAAACAAAGCCGAGCTGCTTGAATTTTTAAACCCACTTGGATTGTGTATGTGTGCTATTCAGAGGGTAAATGGGCAAGACAAAAGATTTAAGTGCCTTTGAACAGGGTATGGGTGCCAGCCGTGCTGGTTTGAGTGTGTCAAGAACTGCAACGCTGCTAGGTTTTTCACGCTCAGCAGTTTCCCGTGTGAATCAAGGATGGTCCACCACCCAAAGGACATCCAGCCAACGGCAATCCAGTGGTCGAGAACGGCTCATTGATGAAAGAGGCCAAAGGAGGCTGACATGAATTGTGCAGAGCAAAAGACGGGCTATAGTTAGTCCAGTACAACATTGGTGCTGAAAGACCCATAAAAGAATGCACAACTCGTAGTACCTTGACACAAATTAAGTATGACAGCAGACGTCCTAACAGAGTTCCACTTTTTTCAGGAAAACACAAGAAACTGTGATTGCAGTGGGCTAAGGAATGAAAACACTGGACACTGGAGGACTGGAAAAACATTACGTGGTCTGATGAATCCCGGTTCCAGCTGTTTCACACTGATGGGAGGACTAGGGTATGGAGAAAACCACATGAGTACATGCGTCCATCATGCCGCATGTCAGCAATGCAGGCTGGTGGTGGTGTGATGGTGTGATGTGTTTTCATGGCACAGGTTGGGCCTCTTGATAAAAGTGGGGCAATGTTTGAATGCCACAGGATGTCTGAACATCATTGCCAATCAGGTGCATCCCTTCATGCCAGCAGTGTATACATCTGCTAATGGATTTTTTTCAACAGGATAATGCCCCATGCCACAAGGCTAGGGCTGTCCAGGAATGGTTCCACGAACATGACAGTGAATTCAGCTTACTACAATGGCCCGCCCAGTTACCAGATCTCAATCCAATTGAGCATCTGTGGGATGAGATGGAACGAGCTTTTCGGAGTAGAGATCCACTACCAGCCAACTTGACACAACTGTGGGAAGCATTGGAGTCAACATGGGCCAGCATCCCTGTTGAATGCTTTCGACACCTTGTAGAGTCCATGTCCCGATGAATTGAGGCTGTTCTGAGGGAAAAAGGGGGTGCAACTCAATATAAGGAAGGTGTTCCTAATGTTTTGTACGCTCAGTGTATATATACAGTAGCTTTGAAAATATGGCCCATTTTTATTTAGCAATGTTTGCATATTACTTTGAATTAAAGTCTTGGTGTAGTTTGCAAGTGAAGCAGTGGCTCTTCCCCTTGTAAAAATGAACTAGCTTCCATATTAACTGGAATGATCCTTTTGTGTGATTGATCACACTTCTAGCTCTTTCAATGGTGACTGTGATGCACAACCGTGTTTTGAAACTCCATGGCCTGACAAAGGAAATATGTGTTTACAGTGGCTCTCAAAAGTATTCACCCCCCTTGGACTTGTTATAACATGGAATCAAAATGGATTTAATTAGAAGTTTTTGCTACTGATCATCACAAAAAGTAATACAAAAATGACTACAAAAGATTTAGAAGTGAGTAGTTTTTCGAGATTTACGATTATACACGTATAATCGTAAATCTCGAAAAACTACTCACTTCTAAATCTTTTGTAGTCATTTTTGTATTACTTTAGTATAAATACATGTTCATTTGGATTCATATGTTGTTTTTTACTGACTTTATGTGAACAAAAAGACACACATTTGCCCGTTTTCCCATTGGAAATAGTGATATTTTGAAATATCACTGGCCTGGTCACAAAAGCAAAGTTTGTTGGGAATAATAGCCATTTTCTTTACTTTTGAGGCATAAGCAATTAGGAAATAACACTTATTACCCAGGAACAAAAATTGTGTTACATAGTGTAATTAATTGCATTAGTATTCATCCCATTGGGTCAATATTTGGCAGAGTCACCTTTGGCAGCAATTACAGCCATGAGTCTATTTGAATAAGTCTGTACCAGCTTTGCACATCTGGACACTACAATTTTGCCCATTCTTCTTTGCAAAATTGCTCAAGCTCTGTCAAGTTGGATGGGGACCTTTGGTGAACTGCAATTTTCAATCTTTCCACATATTCTCAGCTGGATTGAGGTCCTGGCTTTGACTGGGTCACTCAAGGACATTGACCTTTTTGATTTTCAGCCACTCCAGTGTGGCTTTGGCTGTATGTTTGTGGTCATTGTCCTGCTGGAAGATGAATCTTCTCCCAGGTTCCAGGTCACTTGCACGCTTCCACAGGTTTTCCTCCATGATTTCTCTGTACTTTGCTGCATCCATTTTGCCCTCTATCTTCACAAGCTTTCCAGGCCCTGATGCAGAGAAGCATTTCCATAGCATACTGCTGCCACCACCATGCTTCACGGTAGGAATGGTGTTCTCAGGATAATGTACGGTTTTAGGCTTGCGCCAAACATAGCGCTTAGTGTTGATTCCAAAAAGCTCTATTTTGGTCTCATCAGACCATAGAATCTTCTTCCACTTGGTCTCAGAGCAAACTATAGCCGAGATTTGATGTTAGTTTTTTTCATCAGCGGCATTCTTTTTGCCACTCTCCATAAAGGCCACTTTTGTGAAGCATCCGGGCTATTGTTGCCATATGCAGTGTTTCCCAGCTCAGCCGTGGAAGACTGTAACTCCTTTAGAGTTGCCATAGGCCTCTTGGTGGCCTCCCTGACTAGTGCTCTTCTTGCCCAGATACTCAGTTTTTGAGGACGGCCTAGTCTAGACAGATTCACAGTTGTGCCATATTCTCTCCATTTCTTAATAATGGACTTTACTGTGCTCTTGGGGATATTCAATGCCTTGGAAATGTTCTTATATCCTACCCCTGATTGGTGCTTTTGAAGAACCTTATTCCAGATTTGCTTTGAATGTTCTTTTGTTTTCATAATGTAGTTTTTGTTGGGAAATGTACAAACCAACTGTGGGACCTCCAATAGACAGATGTATTTAACCTGAAATTATGTGAAACGCCTTAATTGCACACAGGTGGACACCGTTCAATGAATTATGTGACTTCTAAATTGGTTGCACCAGAGCTTAATTAGGTGTGTCATAGCAAATGGGGTGAATACTTAAGCAATTCATTATTTTATATTTGTAATTAATTTAGAACAATTTGTAGATTTTATTTTTCACTTTGACATTATGGACTTTTTTGTGTTGATCAGTGACAAAAACTCCTAATTAAATCAATTTTTATTCCATGTTGTAACACAATGAAATGTGAAAATATCGGGGGGGGGGGGGGGGGGGGGGTGAATACTTTTGAGAGCCACTGTAAGTTTTAACTGTGGTGCCATAATACCAAGCACGGTCTGGCAGTGGTTAACCTGAGAAATCAGGCTGCCCATGTTAAAAGTTAATGGTTTAACCCTGAAAAAATTATCATGCAATGTGATACAAATACCTGGCTGTTGTGTGTCATTTAATTGCAGACTCAAGTGACACTGAACGATCGCTTCTCCAGTCTGAACATAAAGGGAATGCATGCCGTGCCGAAGAGAGGAGGACGAACAGTAACACTGCAGTGACAATCAAAGAATAAGAATAGTTCTGTCATTGTGCTGCTATATTGATCATTTCAATGAGAGTGATGTCATTAGAGAACCTTGGGTTGTACAGTACCTACATTAAAAGAGGTTTTATTTAAAAAAAAGATTGCATTTTTTCATTTATTTTTAAATAACGCTTTTGTTCCAGCTGAGTGTCTGTTTCTGTGTTCAAAGTAAATGTTGTTTTTTGTTATTTTTATCAGAGCTGTGTTCTTTGCGCTTTACTGACTTCGTAGGTTTTAAAGCTTGAGCAACAGTGGCTTTTGGCAGATACAAAAAAAACAAAATAACTACAGCCTGCTCACTAGCCACTTAGTGGTTGTATTTTACTATCAGAAATTGTGTCAATGACAATTTAGAGGAAATATCTTCATAAATCCAGCCCATAATGGCATAATTCAAAGAGAGTGCTCAATAGTACAGTAGCTTCGTGAGCAGAGGCTGTATATATCTTTGAGAACCTAGCCCTTAATGGCATCATTCTAAGAGAGCACAATGAGTTTAGAGGTGCAGTGAATTTTGAGATGCAATGAGTTTGGAGGTGCAGTGAGTTTGCAGGTGCAATGAGTTTGGAGGTGCAATGATTTTGAAGATGCAATGAGTTTGGAGATGCAGTGAGTTTGGAGGAGCAATAAGTTTGGAGGTGAAGTGAGTTTGGAGATGCAATGAGTTTGGAGGTGCAGTGAGTTTGGAGGTGCAATAAGTTTGGAGATACATTGAGTTTGGAGATGCATTGAGTTTGGAGGTGCAATGAGTTTGGAGGTGCAATGATTTTGAAGATGCAATGAGTTTGGAGATCCAATGAGTTTGGAGATGCAGTGAGTTTGGAGGGGCAGTGAGTTCGGAGGTGAATTGAGTTTGGAGATGCAATGAGTTTGGAGGTGCAGTGAGTTTGGAGGTGCAGTGAGTTTGGAGGTGCAATGATTTTGAAGATGCAATGAGTTTGGGGGTGCAGTGAGTTTGCAGGTGCAATGAGTTTGGAGGTGCAATGATTTTGAAGATGCAATGAGTTTGGAGATGCAGTGAGTTTGGAGGAGCAATAAGTTTGGAGGTGAAGTGAGTTTGGAGATGCAATGAGTTTGGAGGTGCAGTGAGTTTGGAGGTGCAATAAGTTTGGAGATACATTGAGTTTGGAGATGCATTGAGTTTGGAGGTGCAATGAGTTTGGAGGTGCATTGAGTTTGGAGATGCAGTGATGCATTGAGTTTGGAGATGCATTGAGTTTGGAGATGCAGTGAGTTTGGAGGTGCAATTGAGTTTGGAGATGCATTGAGTTTGGAGGTGCAGTGAGTTTGGAGGTGCAATGAGTTTGGAGATGCAGTGAGTTTGGAGGTGCAGTGAGTTTGGAGGTGCAATGATTTTGAAGATGCAATGAGTTTGGAGATGCAATGAGTTTGGAGATCCAATGAGTTTGGAGATGCAGTGAGTTTGGAGGGGCAGTGAGTTCGGAGGTGAATTGAGTTTGGAGATGCAATGAGTTTGGAGGTGCAATGAGTTTGGAGGTGCAGTGAGTTTGGAGGTGCAGTGAGTTTGGAGGTACAATTAGTTTGGAGTTGCAATGAGTTTGGAGGTGCAATAAGTTTGGAGATGAATTGAGTTTGGAGATGCATTGAGTTTGGAGGTGCAATGAGTTTGGAGGTGCAATGATTTTGAAGATGCAATGAGTTTGGAGATGCAATGAGTTTGGAGATCCAATGAGTTTGGAGATGCAGTGAGTTTGGAGGGGCAGTGAGTTCGGAGGTGAATTGAGTTTGGAGATGCAATGAGTTTGGAGGTGCAATGAGTTTGGAGGTGCAGTGAGTTTGGAGGTGCAGTGAGTTTGGAGGTGCAATGAGTTTGGAGTTGCAATGAGTTTGGAGGTGCAATAAGTTTGGAGATGAATTGAGTTTGGAGATGCATTGAGTTTGGAGGTGCAATGAGTTTGGAGGTGCAATGATTTTGAAGATGCAATGAGTTTGGAGATGCAATGAGTTTGGTATGGCAATAAGTTTGGAGGTGAAGTGAGTTTGGAGATGCAATAAGTTTGGAGGTGCAATGAGTTTGGAGGTGCAATGAGTTTGGAGATGCAGTGAGTTTGGAGATGCATTGAGTTTGGAGGTGCAATGAGTTTGGAGGTGCAATGATTTTGAAGATGCAATGAGTCTGGAGGTGCAATGAGTTTGGAGGTGCAATGAGTTTGGAGGTGCAATGAATTTGAAGATGCAATGAGTTTGGAGATGCAGTAAGTTTGGAGATGCAATGAATTTGGAGATGCAATCGGTTTGGAGGTGTGTCACAAAGACGGCTGCAATGGGTGACATCAAACCAGAACCAGGAACCAGGAAATAAACAACAGAGAGGTGGAGTTGGGTGGAGCTGAGAGATTGGTTTCGCTCAGCATTTAATGAATGAACAGAACAGTAAATAAAAAGGTTGTAACAAACAAAAACACAGGACACGGCACTTTCGCCAAATTAAAGAGACAAACAAAACGGACTACACAGACAAACACGGTGAGCTGATATTTTAACTATTAACTATTATTATTATTATTATTATTATTATTATTATTATTATTATTATTATTATAACCTCCGTCTCCAATCCTGTTCTCCACTCACCGAACACAACCCTGAATGAGTGAAAACATGCTGCTTTTATGCAGCTGTACCGAGACTCAATTGCTAATCAGTTGTTCAGTTGGAGTCGTGGTACAACTGCACGTGAATTAATAAAGTGCAATTCCCCGTGCTCACATAGTATTACATTTTACCTGCACGTGAAGTGCTGTGCAATCCTCGTGCCTAAATACAAATATAACAACATAAGAACATAAGAAAGTTTACAAACGAGAGGAAGCCATTCGGCCCATCTTGCTCGTTTGGTTGTTAGTAGCTTATTGATCCCAAAATCTCATCAAACAGCTTCTTGCAGAGGATGAGTACCTGCTGGTATCACTTCCCCCACCAGGAGAGGATGAATGCCTGCTGGTATCACTTCCCTCACCATCACGAGGAGAGGAGCTGGAGCTGCCTCTGCCTCCATCACCATCAGGGGGATAGGAGCAGGAGTTGCCTCTCCCTTCACCAGATAGACCAGGACTAGATGCTAGCGGTCCTCAGCAGCCTGTGCATAGGTTGCTGAGGGAAGCACGGGGAAGAACTGCCCGGCCGCAGTGGCCGAGAAGAGGGCAAACACCCGCACCCCAGCTTGTCCTGATTCCCGGACTCGCTTCGCCAAGGATGCCTGTCTCGCTTCGTCCAAGGATGCCTGCCTCGCTTCGCCCAAGGATGCCTGACTAGCTTCCACCAAGGATGCTTGCCTCACTTCGCCCAAGGATGCCTGTCTCGCTTCGTCCAAGGATGCCTGCCTCACTTCGCCCAAGGATGCCTGTCTCACTTCGTCCAAGGATGCCTGCCTCACTTCACCCAAGGATGCCTGTCTCGCTTTGACCAAGGATCCCCAAGGGCATCGCCTGGGGTCGCTTCGCCCATGGATGCTTGCTTGCCTGGGGTTGCCTGCCGTTCGATATCGCCTGAGGTTCCCAGATATTCTGCATTGCCTGGGGATGCCAGCCATTCCGCATCGCCTGGGGTTGCCAGCCACTCCGCATCACCTGGGGTTGCCAGCCGCTCCGTATCGCCTGGGGCCGCTGGAACTGTTTCGCCAGGGGTCGCAGTCAGCTCTGCTTGGTCGCAGGGGTCAGTGTGGCCAGAGCCCCACCAGAGGGAGCTGCCGGATGTGATAAAGGGGAGAGAGATCAGTAGACCACCTTTCCCTGCAGACATTTCGCTGCCAGAGATCTTGGGGTAAGTCTGGAGACCACCAACCCCAGCAGCTTTTCCACTGCTGGACTTGCCCCGGCTGAAGCAGTCAGTCTGGGAGCTGTCAGCACGTCTAATGACAGCCACATAATTGGAAGCATTTCCGTTGCCAGTGGTACAGCGGGAGGAGAGATTCGCCCCACTGTCAACGAGTCTGCTGACAGCATGGCCTGTAGCAGCCTGGCTACTGGCAACATTGCCGCCCATCAACCCCTTAAAGTCCTTATTCTTGGCCCAGGACATTGAGCGAGACTTTGGGGATTTTAAGGGGGGAGGTGGCCATTGAGGCCATGTGTGCTTTGCACAAGGGGGGGTGTATATGTGGCAAAGTGCCCGCCCCTGTGTGTATTTTGTGTTATATGTTGTGTGTTAATGTGGGTGTATAGTCATTAGTACACGGGATATAAACGGGTTAGAACATAAGAACATAAGAAAGTTTACAAACGAGAGGAGGCCATTTGGCCCATCTTGCTCGTTTGGTTGTTAGTAGCTTATTGATCCCAAAATCTCATCAAGCAGCTTCTTGAAGGATCCCAGGGTGTCAGCTTCAACAACATTACTGGGGAGTTGATTCCAGACCCTCACAATTCTCTGTGTAAAAAAGTGCCTCCTATTTTCTGTTCTGAATGCCCCTTTGTCTAATCTCCATTTGTGACCCCTGGTCCTTGTTTCTTTTTTCAGGCTGAAAAAGTCCCTTGGGTCGACACTGTCAATACCTTTTAGAATTTTGAATGCTTGAATTAGGTCGCCACGTAGTCTTCTTTGTTCAAGACTGAACAGATTCAATTCTTTTAGCCTGTCTGCATATGACATGCCTTTTAAGCCCGGAATAATTCTGGTCGCTCTTCTTTGCACTCTTTCTATAGCAGCAATATCTTTTTTATAGCGAGGTGACCAGAACTGCACACAATATTCAAGATGAGGTCTTACTAGTGCATTGTACAGTTTTAACATTACTTCCCTTGATTTAAATTCAACACTTTTCACAATGTATCCGAGCATCTTGTTAGCCTTTTTTATAGCTTCCCCACATTGTCTAGATGAAGACATTTCTGAGTCAACAAAAACTCCTAGGTCTTTTTCATAGATTCCTTCTCCAATTTCAATATCTCCCATATGATATTTATAATGTACATTTTTATTTCCTGCATGCAGTACCTTACACTTTTCTCTATTAAATGTCATTTGCCATGTGTCTGCCCAGTTCTGAATCTTGTCTAGATCATTTTGAATGACCTTTGCTGCTGCAACAGTGTTTGCCACTCCTCCTATTTTTGTGTCGTCTGCAAATTTAACAAGTTTGCTTACTATACCAGAATCTAAATCATTAATGTAGATTAGGAATAGCAGAGGACCTAATACTGATCCCTGTGGTACTCCACTGGTTACCACACTCCATTCTGAGGTTTTTCCTCTAATCAGTACTTTCTGTTTTCTACATGTTAACCACTCCCTAATCCATGTACATGTGTTTCCTTGAATCCCAACTGCGTTCAGTTTGAGAATTAATCTTTTGTGCGGGACTTTGTCAAAAGCTTTCTGGAAATCTAAATAAACCATGTCATATGCTTTGCAATTATCCATTATCGATGTTGCATCCTCAAAAAAAAATCAAGCAAGTTAGTTAGACACGATCTCCCTTTCCTAAAACCATGTTGACTGTCTCCCAGGACCCTGTTACCATATAGGTAATTTTCCATTTTGGATCTTATTATAGTTTCCATAAGTTTGCATATAATAGAAGTCAGGCTTACTGGTCTGTAGTTACCTGGTTCAGTTTTGTTTCCCTTTTTGTGGATCGGTATTATGTTTGCAATTTTCCAGTCTGTCGGTACCACCCCTGTGTCAAGAGACTGCTGCATGATCTTGGTTAGCGGTTTGTAAATAACTTCTTTCATTTCTTTGAGTACTATTGGGAGGATCTCATCCGGCCCAGGGGATTTGTTTATTTTAAGAGCTCCTAGTCCCTTTAACACTTCTGCCTCGGTTATGCTAAAGTTATTTAAAACTGGATAGGAACTGGATGACATGTGGGGCATGTTGTCAGTATCTTCCTTTGTAAAAACTTGTGAAAAGTAATCATTTAATATATTTGCTATTTTTTTTTCTTCATCTACGATTTTGCCATTTGTATCTCTTAAACATTTAATCTCCTCTTTGAATGTTCGCTTGCTGTTGTAATATTGGAAAAACATTTTGGAATTGGTTTTAGCTCCCTTAGCAATGTTCATTTCTATTTCTCTCTTGGCCTTTCTAACTTCCTTTTTGACTTGCGTTTGCAGTTCTGTGTACTCTTTCTGCGTACTTTCTTTTTGGTCCTTTTTTAATGCTCTGTAAAGTGCCTTTTTTCGCTGAATATTTTTTTTAATTGATCTATTAAACCATTTTGGCAATTTAGTTTTACATTTAGATTTGTCTACTTTAGGGATGTAATTGTTTTGCGCCTCTAGTACTACATTTTTGAAGAACAACCATCCTTCTTCTGTGGGTGTTTTCTCTATTTTACTCCAATTTACTTCTGTTAGTCTCTGTTTCATACCTTCATAGTTTGCTTTTCTAAAATTGTAAACCTTAGCTTTAGTCATTACTTTTGGGGTTTTAAAAAACACTTCAAATGAGACCATGTTGTGGTCTGAGTTTGCCAGTTGTTCTCTGACCTCTGTTTTAGTTATTCTGTCTTTGTTATTTGAAAAGACTAAATCAAGGCATGCCTCCCCTCTAGTCGGTGCCTTGACAAATTGTGTTAGGAAGCAGTCATTTGTCATTTCCACCATTTCAATTTCATCCTTCGTGCTACCCACCGGGTTTTCCCATTTTATATGGGGGAAGTTGAAATCCCCCATTAGTATGGCTTCTCCTTTGCTACACGCATTTCTAATGTCATTGTATAACAGATTATTTTGCTCACCGTCTGAATCTGGCGGTCTATAGCATGCTCCTATTATTATGCCCTTTGAATTTTTGTCCATTATTCTGACCCATATTGATTCGGCTTTATTTTCTTTGTCCAGGTTTAACACCTGGGCTTCAAGACTGTTTCTTATGTATAGCGCTACCCCTCCTCCTCTTCTGTCCTGCCTGTCTTTCCTATACAGTGTATACCCACAAATATTATATTCGTCCCCATCACTCTCAGACAACCAAGTTTCTGTAACACCTATCACATCATAGTTACCTGTTAGTGCAGTAGCTTCAAGTTCTAGAATTTTGTTTCTGATACTTCTAGCATTTAGATAAATACATTTAATGGTTGTCTTACCTGAGTTGTTGTTCTTGTTTTGATGCGGTCTCCCTTCTGTTTTTTTGTTGATTTCTCCCCCCTTCCTTTCTAGTTTAAATGCTTCTGAACCTGCTCGAGGATCTTTTCTCCGAGTAGACTGGTTCCCTTGTTATTTAAATGCAGTCCATCCCGTCTATACAGATAGTCCTCGTTGTAGAATGTGGTCCAATGATCAAGATAGGTGAAGCCTTCCCGTGTGCACCACGTCTTCAGCCATGCGTTTTGATTAATTATTTCCAGCTGTCCATATGGTCCTTTGCAAGGTGCCGGTAGTATACCAGAAAATACCACAGTTTTGGTTTTCTCTTTTAATTTCCTTCCTAGCTCTCTGAATTTGTTTTGCAGGGATTTTGGTCTGTCTCTTCCAATGTTGTTTGTACCGATGTGGACGACTACTACCGGGTCGTCTCCTGTTCGTTCTAGGAGCCTGTCCACGTTCTCAGTGATGTGCTTGACCGAGGCTCCCGGAAGGCAGCACACTGTTGTAGTAAGGGGGTCCAAACTGCGAATTGAACTTGCTGTGTTTCTCAATATGGAGTCCCCAACAATCATGACCTCCCTTCTTTTTGCTGTCTGGTCACCACTGTTAATAGGGTCCTGGATGTTGTTCCTTTCATTCTCTTTTTGTTGGTTCTGCTCATCAAAGTTCTGAAGTGACTCAAATTTGTTGGTTGTTTTGATTTCTGGTGGTTGTGTTTGTCGAAGTTTCTTTTTTTCCCTGCTTCTGCCTACCTGAACCCAGCTGTTCTGACCTTCTATCTCCCTGGTGGCTTTCAGTCTGTTAGGGGTGATGCAGACTTCCATGAATTGTGGGTGTGCCAGTTCCTCAAGATTCTGTTGCTGTCTCACCTCTTCCAGCTCCATTTCTAGCATACTTACTAGTTTATGCAAATCCTGGATCACGTGGCACTTTACGCACACTTGGTTTAGCTCCGCTGGGTTTTCTCGGATTTCCCACATCAAGCAGGTGTCACAGATTACTGGCTTGAAGAACATGTTGAGGGTTTTTTTTTTAAGTTTAGTTTCTTCTGCAGCCGTCAACCTGCTTTCAAACTGCTTCTAAACTGCTCTGTACTTTTCCACGCCTGTACTTCTCCCACTCGCTGTCACTGGGAAGACTGCCTCGTTTAACTGCGTTGTTCTGCTGTGCTGTTGGCTCCTCCCCTCGCCCGTGTCTCAGAATGGCGCTGAATTTGAATCAGCTGCTCCGAGTTTCAGCTTGTTTGTCATCTGAAAAACACACGGGGCTGTTTGACTTTGAGCTGCTGCTGTGTTTACCCAATATCCTCTGTTTTCTGATTAAAGCAATTCAAGATGCAATTTCTCCTTACTGCTTCTAAACTGCTCTGTACTTTTCCACACCTGTACTTCTCCCACTCGCTGTGGACTCTATGAAAAAGACCTAGGCTGCTTTGGTTTACTCAGAAATGTCTTCATCTAGACAATGTGGGAAAGTGTCACAAAGACGGTCGGATTGGGTGACGTCAGACCAGAAACAGGAAATTAACAAAAAGAGAGGTAGAGTTTGGTGGAGCTGAGCGAATGGCTTCACTCAGCATTTAATGAGTGAACAGAACAGGCAGAAAATAAATGGTTGTAACCAACAAAAAAAATAAAAAGGACACGGCACATTCGCCAAAACAAAAGAGACAAACAAAAAGGACTATACAAAACACAGTGAGTAGATATTTACTTATTTACTTTACGTTATTACCTCCATCTCCAATCCCGTTCTAAATTCACTGAACACACAACATATAACAGAAAATACCACAGTGGCGGGCACTTTGCCACATATACCCCCCTTGTGCAAAGCACACATGGCCTCAATGGCCACCTCCCCCTTAAAATCCCAAAAGGCTCACTCAAAGTCCTAGGCCAAGAACAGGGACTTTAAATGGCTGATGGGCGGCAAAGTTGCCAGTAGCCAGGCTGCTACTGGTCATGCTGTCAGCAGACGTGCTGACAGTGGGCCGAATCTCTTCTCCTACTGTACCACTGGCAGCAGAAATGCTGACAGCTCCCAGACTGACTCCTTCCGCCGGGACAAGTCCAGCAGCTTTATTGCCAGCAGCTCCCTCAGGGCAGACTGCAGCCCCCAGAACTCCTGCAGCGAAATTTCTGTGGTGAAAGGTGGTCTCCGGACCTCTCCCCCTTTTTTCATAGCCGGCAGCTCCCTCTGGTGGGGCTCCGGCCACACTGACCCCTGCGGCCAAGCAGAGCCGACTGCAACCCCTGGCGAAGCAGTTCCAGTGACCCCAGACAATGCAGAGTGGCTGGCAACCCCAGGCGATGCAGAGCGGCTGGCATCCTTGGGCGAAGCGTGGCAGGCATCCTTCGGTGAAGCGAGACAGGCATTTTGGGCGAAGCGAGACAGGCATTCTTGGGCGAAGCGAGACAGGCATCCTTGGGCGAAGCGAGGCAAGCATCCTTGGGTGAAGCGAAAGAGGGAGTCAGGACAAGCTGGGGTGCGGGTGTTGACCCTCTTCTCTGCCACTGCGGCCGGACGGTTTTTCCCCGTGCTTCCCTCAGCAGCCTATGCAAGGGCTGCTGAGGACTGCCAGCATCTAGTCCTGGTCCTTCTGGTGAAGGGAGAGGCAGCTCCTGCTCCTCTCCCCCCTGATGGTGATGGAGGCAGAGGTAGCTCCAGCTCCTCTCCTCGTGATGGTGGGGAAAGTGATACCAGCGTGCATTCATCCTCTGCTGCTGGGGGAGGTGATGGACGTGGGAGCAGCGTGTAGTCTCCTTGCAGCGGAGGTGGGAGCAGCACGTAGTCTACCCTTATTACACTGGTGTGGCTCTCCTTCACTTGCAGGGGACTGGTGCAGCTCTCCCTCACTTGCAGGGGACTGGTGCGGCTCTCCCTCACTTGCAGGGGACTGGTGCGGCTCTCCCTCACTTGCAGGGGAAGGTGATGGAGGCAGAGGAAGCACCTGCTCCTCTTCTCCAGGTGGTGATGGTAGGGGAAGTGATCCCAGCAGGCACTCACCCTCTGCTGGTGGAGATGGGAATAGCTCCCTCTCGGGCTTTGGATCCCTGTGGTCCCCCAGCCTGGGCGCTGGAGACCCTGCCACCTGAGCTGCTGTTCTATTTATGGCTGCCTCCAGGTAGCAGAGGACCAACTCCACACCTTCCTCCAGGGAGTTTGGGGTGTGTTCCCTCTAGTCTGTCTCTCATCGCTCCCTGTCCATCAACGAAACAGAATATACAAAACACAGTGAGCAGATATTTACTTATTTACTTTATGTTATTACCTCCGTCTTCAATCCCGTTCTCCACTCACCGAACACACAACATATAACAGAAAATACACACAGGGGCGGGCACTTTGCCACAGGAAGCTATAAAAAAAAGCCAACAAGATGCTCGGATACATTGTGAAAAGTGTTGAATTTAATTAAGGGAAGTAATGTTAAAACTGTACAATGCATTAGTAAGACCTGATCTTGAATATTGTGTTCATTTCTGGTCACCTCGCTACAAAAAGGATATTGCTGCTCTAGAAAGAGTGCAAAGAAGAGCGACCAGAATTATTCAAGGTTTAAAAGGCATGTCATATGCAGACAGGCTAAAAGAATTGAACCTATTCAGTCTTGAACAAAGAAGACTACGCGGCGACCTAATTCAAGCATTCAAAATTCTAAAAGGTATTGACAATGTCGACCCAAGGGACTTTTTCGACCTGAAAAAAGAAACAAGGACCATGGGTCACAAATGGAGATTAGACAAAGGGGCTTTCAGAACAGAAAATAGGAGGCACTTTTTTACACAGAGAATCGTGAGTGTCTGGAATCAACTCCCCAGTAATGTTGTTGAAGCTGACACCCTGGGAACCTTCAAGAAGCTGCTTGATGAGATTTTGGGATCAATAAGCTACTAACAACTAAACAAGCAAGATGGGCCGAATGGCCTCCTCTTGTTTGTAAACGTTCTTATGTTCTTATCTTCTCATGTTTCACAGTTACAACACCACTTGCACCCAGAGCACTCACTGTTGGACTAGTGAACGTATAGGTGTCTTAATGTATGTGTTAGTATTGAACCCAGAGGGTCCCAAGATAGAAGAACACTCCTTAATAAGAGGAGTTGACAATGAGAGTTAATTGAGGAATGTGGCAAAGTGCCCGCCCCCGTGTGTATTTTGTGTGTTAATGTTGGTGTATAGTTATTGGTACATGGGATATAAATGGTTCTGTGTAACACAAGTGTTTAAAATGTATATTTGTATTTAGGCACAAGGATTGCACATCACTTCACGTGCAGATAAAAAGTAATAATATGTGAGCACAGGGAATTGTACTTTTCTAATTCACGTGCAGTTTTACCACGACTCCTGATTGATTAGCAATCGAGTCTCTGTACAGCTGCATAAAAGCAGCATGTTTTCACTCACTCTGGGTTGTTGTGTGTTCGTGAGTGGAAAACGGGGGAGAGAGAGAGGAGAAGCATAATTATAAATAGCAATTGCTACGAATGCTGGAAACACCAGCACCATACTTGTTTTGTGTTGCGCTCGTCCACCCTGTTTTTTTAGTGTCTACTCTTTTTGTTTGTCTATTTATTTTGGCCTCATGTCCCGTGTGCTGTTTTTGTTATAAATCTTTTATTTTCTGTCTGTTTAATTATTAAACTGCGCACCAGCGCCTTCAACATTCCAAAACCTGTGTTCCGAGTTGGTTCCTGTTTCTGGTCTGACGTCCCCCACTCCGGCCCTCTTTGTGACACTTGGTGTCGGAACCGGGACTACCAGCGCCTCCTAGACGCAGATCAGAGCAGGAACCGCAGTTTTTTGTTTAAAAAAAAAACAAAACAAAAACAACAAACAAATAAAAAATAATGTCAGAAGATGCCGTCAGAGGGACTGGATCCAGGACAATGCTGGGCTGGAGGCCCAATCCATGCCCATAGCCATTCGGGTTCTGTGGCTGATGGACAGGGAGCGATGGGAGGCTTATGAGAGGTTGGTCCTCTGCTACCTGGAGGCAGCTATTAACAGAACAGCTGCCCAGGTAGCAGGGTCTCCAGCACCAGACAGAGGGACCGCGAGAGTCCAATACCCAGACGGGGGGACCGTGGAAATCCAAAGTCCGAGAGGGAGCTGTTCCCACTTCCACCAGCAGATGAAGAATGCCTGCTGACCCCATCTCCACCTGCAGAGGAAGAATGCCTGCTGTCCCCATTTCCACCAGCATAGGGTGAGTGCCTGCTGGTATCACTCCCCCTACTGTCACCACCTGGAGGAGAGGAGCAGGTGCTTCCTCTGCCTCCATCACCTTCCCCTGCAAGTGAGGGAGAGCCACACCAGTCCCTTGCAAGTGAGGGAGAGCCACACCAGTCCCCTGTAAGTGAGGGAGAGCTGCACCAGTCCCCTGCAAGTGAGGGTGAGCCGCGCCAGTGTAATAAGGGTAGACTACATGCCGCTCCCACCTCCGCCGCAAGGAGACTACATGCTGCTCCCACCTCCGTCGCCAGGAGCAGAGCAGGAGGAGCTGCCTCGGCCTCCGCCACCTTCACTGGCAGGAGACTGCATGTCTCCGCCACTTCCACCGGCAGGAGCAGAGCAGCAGGAGCTGCTTCTGCCTCCGCCACCTCCACCAGCAGGAGCAGAGCAGCAGGAGCTGCTTCTGCCTACGCCACCTCCACCAGCAGAGGGTGAATGCCTGCTGGGTCCCTTTCCACCAGCAGAGGATGAATGGCTGCTGGTAGCTGCCTCTTCCTGCACCAGAAGGACCAGGAATAGATGCTGGCGGTCCTCAGCAGCCTGTGCATAGGCTGCTGAGGGAAGCACGGGAAACCGCCCGGCCGCAGTGGCCGAGAAGAGGGCCAATACCCGCACCCCAGCTTGTCCTGACTCCCTGCCTCGCTTCGCCGAAGGATGCCAGCCTGGCATCGCCTGGGGTTGCCAGCCGCTCCACATCGCCTGGGATTGCCAGCTGATCCGCATCGCCTGGGGTCGCTGGAACTGCTTCGCCAGGGGTTGCAGTCAGCTCTGCTTGGCCGCAGGGGTTAGAGTGGCGGATCCCCACCAGAGGGAGCTGCCGGCTATGAAAAAGGGGGGAGAGGTCAGGAGACCACTTTTCCCCGCAGCAATTTCGCTGCAGGAGTTCTGGACTGGAGCCCCACCAGAGGGAGCTGCCGGCTATGAAAAAGGGGTGAGAGGTCAGGAGACTACCTTTCCTTGCAGCAATTTCGCTACAGGAGTTCTGGGGTCTGGAGTCCCCCCAGAGGGAGCTGCCAGCAATAAACGGGGGAGAGGTCAGGAATCTACCTTCCCCCGCAGCAGTTTCGCTGCCGGAGATCTTGGGGGAGGTCTGGAGACCACCAACCCCAGCAGCTTATCCACTGCTGGACTTGCCCTGGCACCATTTACACCATTTCTGCTGCCAGTGGTACAGCAGGAGGTGAGATTCGCCCCACTGTCAGCACGTCTGCTGACAGCATGGTCAGTAGCAGCCTGGCTACTGGCAACATTGCCGCCCATCAATCCCTTAAAGTCCCTGTTTTTGGCCCAGGACTTTGAGCGAGACTTTTGAGATTTTAAGTCTCACAAGGGGGGGGGGGGGGGGGGGGGTATATGTAGCAAAGTGCCCGCCCCTGTGTGTATTTTCTGTTATATGTTGTGTGTTAATGTTGGTGTATAGTCATTGGTACACGGGATATAAAGGGGTTTAAAATGTATATTTGTATTTAGGCACGAGGATTGCACAGCATTTCACATGCAAGTAAAGAGTAATAATATGTGAGCACAGGGAATTGCACTTTATTAATTCACGTGCAGTTGTACCACGACTCTAATTGAATGATTGATTAGTAATCGAGTCTCGGTACAGCTTCATAAAAGCAGCATGTTTTCACTCACTCTGGGTTGTTATGTGTTCGGGAGTGGAGAACGGGGGAGAGAGAGAGGAGAAGCATAATTATAAATATCAATTGCTATGAGTGCTGGAAGTAGCGTGTAGCATTCGCCCACCCTGTTTTGTTAGTGTCTACTTATTTTGTTTGTCTATTTGTTTTGGCCTCACGTGCTGTTCGCTGTTTTTGTTACAGACCTTTTATTTTCTGTCTGTTTAATTATTAAACTGCCCATCAGTGCCTTCACCATTCCAAAACCTGTGTTCTGAGTCGGTTCCTGTTTCTGGTCTGACGATCCCATTCCGTCCGTCTTTGTGACAAGGACCAAGGATAGGAGAATACTCCCTAATAAGAGGAGTTAACAATGTGAGTTAAAGGAAGACCCAGGAATCCCCTAAAAGAGGAAGGCTTCACCTATCTTGAAATTGGACCACATTCTACAAAAAGGATTATCTATATAGGTGGGACGGACTGCACTTAAATAAAAAGGGAACCAATCTGCTCAGACAAAAGATACTCAAGGAGGTTCAGAAGCATTTAAACTAGAAAGGAAGAGGGGAGAAATCAACAAAACAGAAGGGAGACCACATCAAAAACAAGGTCAACAACTCAAGTAAGACAGCCATTAAATGTATTTATCTAAATGCTAGAAGTATCAAAAACAAAATGTTACAACTTGTGCTACTGCACTAAGTAACTATGATGTAATAGGTGTTACAGAAACTTGGTTGTCTGAGAGAGATGGAGACGGATATAATATTAGTGCTTATACACTGTATAAGAAAAACAGGCAGGACAACAGAGGCGGACAGGTAGCACTATACGTAAGAAACAGTCTTGAAGCCCAGGGGTTAAATCTGGATGAAGAAAACAACGGTGAATCAATATGGCTATAGACCGCCAAATTCAGACACCGAGCAAAATAATCTGTTTTACTAGAAATGAGTGCAGCAAAGGAGAAGAAAGGAGAAGAAACTAATGGGGGAGGTTTCAACTTTCCCTATATAAAATGGGAAAACCTGGTAGGGAGTACGACAGATGAGACTGAAATGGTGGAAATGACAAATGACTGCTTCCTAATGCAATTTGTTTAGAGGGAAGGCATGCCTTGATTTAGTCTTTTCAAATAATGAAGACAGAATAACTAAAACAGAGGTCAGAGAACCACTGACAAACTCAGACCACAACATGGTCTCATTTGAAGTGATTTTTAAAACCCCAAAAATAATGACTAAAGCTAAGTTTTACAATTTTAGAAAGGCAAACTATGAAGGTATGAGACAACGACTAAAAGAAGTTGACTGGAGTAAAATGGAGAAAACATACACAGAGAAAGGATGGCTATTTTTAAAAAATGTAGTACTAGAGGCGCAAAACAATTACTTCCCAAAGTAGACAAATTTAAATCTAAAACAAAATTGCCTAAATGTTTTTAAAGATCCATTTAAAAAAAAATTCTGTGAAAAAAGGCACTTTACAGAGCGTTTAAAAGGGACCAAAAACAAAGTACACAGAAAGAGTACTCGGAAGTGCAAACACACATCAAAAAGGAAGCTAGAAAGGCCAAGAGAGAGATAGAAATGAACATTGCTAAGGGGGTTAAAACCAATTCCAAAATGTTTTTCCAATATTATAACAGCAAGCGAACATTAAAAGAGGAGGTTAAATGTCTAAGAGATACAAAATGCAAAATCATAGATAAAAAAAAAATAGTTTACGTTTCACAAGTTTTTAGAAAAGAGGATACGGACAACATGACCAGTTTTAAATAACGTTAGCATAACCGAGGCAGAAGCGTTAAGGGACTAGGAGCTCTTAAAATAAACAAATCCCATGGGCTGGATGAGATCCTACCAATAGTGCTGAAAGAAAGGAAGGAAGTTATTTCTAAACCACTAACCAAGATCATGCAACAGTCTCTTGATACAGGGGTTGTACCGACAGACTGGAGAATTGCAAACGTAATACCAATCCACCAAAAGAGAAACAAAACCGAACCAGGTAACTACAAACCAATAAGCCTGACTTCTATTATATGTAAACGTATGGAAGCTATAATAAGATCCAAAATGGAAAATTAACTATATGGTAACAGTATCCTGGGAGACAGTCAGCATGGTTTTAGGAAAGGAAGAACATGTCTTTAGATGGTTTATTTAGATTTCCAGAAAGCTTTTGATAAAGTCCCGCACAAAAGATTAATTCTCAAACTGAACGCAGTTGGGATTCAAGGAAACGCATGTACATGGATTAGGGAGTGGTTAACATGTAGAAAACAGAAAGTACTGATTAGAGGAGAAACCTCAGAATGGAGCGAGGTAACCAGTGGAGTACCACAGGGATCAGTATTAGGTCCTCTGCTATTCCTAATCTACATTAATGATTTAGATTCTGGTATAGTAAACAAACTTGTTAAATTTGCAGATGACACAAAAATAGGAAGAGTGGCAGATGCAGCAAAAGTCAGCTTGTGTATAAGGGGCATTGGGGCACTACCTCACCAGTTTGAATTCAATAATAAATTTGCTATTTTGTCGCTGGCCGCAAGTAACATCATTATGGAAAATCATTATGGTAATTACATTGCCTAGTGCTACCACCGCAAGTGAGCATGAGCACGTGCAGTAAGGACCTTGGACGGTTTCCCTGGGCCCCTGTAGCACATGTGCAGCAGTCAGTACATTTACATGACAAAGCGTTTTCCGAAACTGATTTTCTTAAAACGTCACTTTTCTGTGTTTACATAATTAACGATAGAAAATCAAATTAGAATTCAACTGTATACATGGATTGAAGTTTTCTGAAAATGCAGGATATTTTCACATTCAAAATACTGTTGTAGCCTATACGATTTGAACAGACAGGACATTTATGCGGCAGAACGGAGACCAATCCAATAACTCAAGTGCTTTAATGAAGTGTCAGGTCTTAAAGATTACTATAATATACCTCTATTCAGATTCTCCACAATGTGAAATCAGCCTTTTCAACAACTCATCCTGTTCTAAATTACCAGTTTATTTTACAGACATTATTTCAAATTATCAAGTCATTTTAAAACTGGAAAAAATGTACTGCTTCACTATGGGCTGTTAACAAATACATAGGACTTTAACAAAAGCCTTACTTTATCACTAACTAGACAAATGGATGCATGCAGACTGATAAAGATTATTATTATTTTCTCTGTTTTCTAAAGACACATGCAGGAGAAAAGGGGTCAAAGTGTGCACATGCGCACTATGCTTTTTCAATAGGTTTTCAGAAAAGTGTGTTTACATGATATACATTTTGTTAGTTTTCAGAATTTAATCAGAAATTTCTAGGTTCTGTTTTTCGAAAACTGACTTTTGGAATTTTCCAATACATTTTCCGAAAACTGTGTTTACATGACTTTTGATATTGGAATTAGTTTTCTGAAAACTTAGTTTTCCGAAAAATATCGAAAGTCTTACGCTCATGTAAATGCACTGAGTGACTCATGAGCTCTGTGTTGAAAGGCATTGCTTGCGTGTGTTCAGTGCTCTATGGGGCGGTTTTCCTGTGCCCCGGCAGCACATGCGCAGCGGTGACTCCTGAGTTCTGTGTTGAAAGGCAATGCTCGTGTGTGTTCAGTGCTCTAAGGGGCGTGTTGTATTCTGTCACACAAGCGCAGTGTTTTCCAGGTAAAACAGCTGTGAGCAGGTAAGTACAGTTTGATTTACACAGCTGTACACAGACTTGTCAGTTACATATTGTGCTGTATTAAAATGCCTGATTGTATAATGTTAATTGTTATATATAATGTGTGTGTGGGTGTGAAAGAGAGAAACGTTATCGTGTCACTTCAAATCTTTTTTTTAAATAGATTTTTTCGTTAGTTTTTCCGCCAATCTGTAGTTACTGTATGCACATAGCTTCAAAAAGAGGTACTCTACCGAAACCCATCCTTCTTCATATATGCATATTTTTGTAGTTTTTATATTAACGCCCTACACGTCTCAGAATTCACCAGCCGCTACTGGTCTCATCTCCACTACACAACTTCTCTGTGTAACCTGTTTTAACTTAGGCCTGCCACCAGATGGCAGCAGTTGGTTTCAAGCAAAGCAATATTCTCAGGAGCTGCCCATAGAAGAGGAGCAGCTGACGGAACATGTTTCAAATGCCTGTCTCAGCGCATCTGTTAAAGATATCTCTTTCTGAACATGTTTCTAATGCCGTGTTTCAGTGCATCTGTTAAAGCAATCTCCAGTCCTTCAAACACTTTCACAGTAATCTTTTCCAGGTCAGACCTTAAACATTACAATTCTGAAACCACTGGGAAGTTGGTTACTTATTCCTGGTTCCTTATTTGCGGTATAATTGATAAAGCAGTGTGTCCTTTTTCTGTGTGTTTTAACTCACTTAGATATCTTGCTCAATAAATATATCAGTACCATTTAAAAGATAATCACTCCCTTTTTCATGAAAACTAAAATATTAATAAAAAATCTGTATCAGCAGTATAGCGGTACACACCATATGTTACCCACTTGTTTTGCCCCATTTACCCCCTAAGATGCCTTGCTCACCAAATATTGAGGTATCCCTAGATAGGTTATCACCGCCTCTTTGCAAAAACACGAAAGATTTTAATGAGCCAGTCGTAACCTAAAGCAGCAGCATCCCAAAGCGTAGCTGTGGCAAAGTGGTGAGTGCAGTGCCATGCAGGTACAAAACACACAGACAATGACTTTCAGGTGCAGGTGTGTTTATTGATGATAATAACAAATGACCAGGGCTCTAAGGCAAACATCTGTAAATAATAAATGCTGGAGAGATGCAGCGGAATGTATCACTCCTAACTGTAATCTCCGGGTTTGACCCGCAACCAAAAGTCCAGGTTTTACACACACCCGCACTAAACACGAAACACAAACACAAGACAGAGAGTGAATTGAAGTGCTAGTGGTGATTACAGTGTTCTGTGAAATGCTGGGGTGAAAGTGATGTCGGGTTAATGCTGGCTTGTACTCCAGCTCCGGATCGTGTTACTGATTTGAGTCTAAAAAGACAAACAACAGTTACAGCCGACACTAACAAACACAAGACAGACACTCACGGTTCTCAGAAATACTTTTACTCCTTTTAGGTTAACTCCAACCATTTACAAAGGAGAAGATTACTTTGCTACACCCCTATTTTATACCCTCATTCATAACTTTGGTTAACGAGCGCATCCGCTCCTCCAATGTGCGGATGCCACGCCATTTCCTGTTCGGGTCATTCAGTTCGGGCACCGTAGCTCAGTCCCTTTTCCAGCCTGCCGACTTACACCTAACCATGGGAATAAAGTGTCATACCTTTTGGTCTAGGGTTCTCTGCTCTCTTTATCTAGTATCCTCTCAGGTCGGGAGGGAGATCTAACACCAAGCGTCATTCGATCTCTGTCACAGTAGCCCATTATAACCTATACAGAATGCATAGGGGCACGTCTTTTCATGCCTCATGTACCCATATATTACTGTGCTGCTGCCCGTGGGGTACAGATTGCTCATTAAAATCTTCAGTGTTTTTGCAGAGGGGGTGATAACCTATCTAGGGATACCTCAATATTTAGTGAGCAAGGCATCTAAGGGGGTAAATGGGGCAACTACTTTTCAACTAATTTTCTTGAAAGAGGGAGTGATTATCTTTTAAATGGTACCAATATATTTATTGAGCAAGATGTGTTAGTTAAAAGACACAGAAAAAAAGGACACACTACTTTGTCAATGATACCATGAATAAGAAACCGGGAATAAGTAACCAACTTCCAGGTGGTAATCCATAAAGCCTCCGATCAAAAGCATTATCCCAACTTCTTTACTTCTTAAAAGCAGTATGCTGTGAAATGTGAAAGATTCAAATTGTATTTTAGCATGCCCTGTTGTGAAATATGTCTTTGTTGAAGGGGCCTATTCAATTGATCTAAATACAGTAACAGCAGATATTGGATCTAAACAATGAAACGAATGGTGGGTTGCTTTATGTACCAAGGTAAAGAAAATCAATCATCTTACAGTGCAGAGAGTCACTTTAGGGTATTTCTGTCTGACTAAAATATCTAAATTGCCAGGAAGGAGTTTGATTTTAATTTTTTAAACAGCGGCAGAATTGAAACATGATCAAATGCAGTCACATTAATAACTTTACTGTTTCTGAGTTATCATTGGGAGGGGGGAGGGGGGTCATAATTTAGATTTATTAACTATTTTACAACCTATGTTTTTTCCCCCCTTTTTGAAAATAATGATGAGGTTTTCCAAATGTTTCCAGAGCATGAGATATACAGTGTTTTTTTGTTTTTTTTTGAGAATGATAAGGCAGCATTGCGAAGTGAGATTTTAGCCTCTATGCATTCCACAATGTTAGGGTTGAGAAAATAAAAACGTGCTCAGGCCGCAAAGGGGCACTGTTGGAACAGTTTAAAAGATGTCCAGGAGTTGGTTTTGCAGAGATTCATTCATCAGGCAGAGGATTTCTCATATCTACTCTTAAGATAGCAACCTGTAATAACGACTGGCGTGCTTGTGGTATACAAATTGTTACATTACCATCTGCAATTCATCAAACTTCTTTTTCTTTAGGATCTCATTGTACTGGTGAATCATCCCCCCATGTTAAAAGGAGTGAATGTACCAATGTAATAGATACCATTTGTTAAATAGTGTCTGACACTGTAATAAGAGCTGCAACATTTCTCTGGATGATCAGTTTGGGAGGGCTGTCTAGATGCCTTAAATACATCTAGTGCAACAGTAAGAGAAGTCCACTTAGCATAGAGGCTAAGTCTGCTTCCATCATAAGAACATAAGAACATAAGAAAGTTTACAAACGAGAGGAGGCCATTCGGCCCATCTTGCTCGTTTGGTTGTTAGTAGCTTATTGATCCCAAAATCTCATCAAGCAGCTTCTTGAAGGATCCCAGGGTGTCAGCTTCAACAATATTACTGGGGAGTTGATTTCAGACCCTCACAATTCTCTGTGTAAAGCGCTTGAGTAAACAAAATTCCCTGAGGTAAGGATATGAAAGGGAAGCCATTCTGTAGTCTATCTGCTTCAGTGGTTGATATAAAGTAATTGACATTGCTGCTGCACAGTACACTCTGTTCTTTTCTGTACCTCTATTTTTGTTCATGTTTTAACCGTAGCCCTTTCAAGTGGGAAAGCTGCATTGTTTATTGCTGAGAGACAGTCTGAAAGAGGGCTGTTATAAATGTGGGAAGAGCCCAGGGGGGTGTATGCTTCTATAAATATGGGGGTACATTGGGTGGCAGTGGTTTGGGGGCAGATGAGGGCCGATGGTCACTGTGAAAGGGGAGCTGCTCCTTGTTGTGACCCTCCCTGCCTTTAGAGAATTCAAGCAGACACCCTTTGGATTCTCTAATAATAAACTGTCTGAGCATTCATTGAGTGTGTCAGTCAGTGTGTCTTTTCTTTCACATCACTGTGATTGCTTTCAGGGAGTCCTTGTAAGGGTCATCCGTATACCCCTATCTCGTCACAATATATGTGGTTCACATGAGTTTGCTTGTATGAGGCACACCTGCAAGCAGTATTGTCTTGTATAAGTGAAATTAGAAGAAACTGGCCATCTTTGCACTACAGTGCATATGATTTTTACAAGTTTGCTTATAGAAAGTATATGTTTTTAAAACTTAGTCAAAAACGTGGCCATAGTTGTACCACGGTGCTTATATGGTTCATACAACAAAAACTTATATGGAACCTACTACAGCACACATATATGAATTATATATATTCTTTCCATATGGGGCACACTGCTGTGTGTTGCTAAAGACAAGCACTGGCTCACATGAAGAATGAAGTCACTGTATCTGGAAATGCAATCAAACGCCTCTCCTCCCACAATGCACAATCATTTATCTGCGCTATTGCTTGAGGGATTTCAGGTCAGCCAGCAGTGTGACCTCATGCCTCTGTGCCTCTGCCAGTGTTAATGCACACAAGAGACCCAGCTGTCTGAAGATGCCACCAGTCCTGTATGTTAGTGTTAGTGGAGGAGGTTAAATGTCTAAGAGATACAAATGGCAAAATCGTAGATGAGGAAAAAAAAATAGCAAATATATTAAATGATTACTTTTCACAAGTTTTTACAAAGGAAGATACTGACAACATGCCTCACATGTCATCCAGTTCCTATCCAGTTTTAAATAACTTTAGCATAACTGAGGTAGAAGTGTTAAAGGGACTAGGCGCTCTTAAAATAAACAAATCCCCTGGGCCGGATGAGATCCTCCCAATAGTACTCAAAGAAATGAAAGAAGTTATTTACAAACCGCTAACCAAGATCATGCAGCAGTCTCTTAACACAGAGGTGGTACCGACAGACTAGAAAATTGCAAACGTAATACCAATCCACAAAAAGGGAAACAAAACTGAACCAGGTAACTACAGACCAGTAAGCCTGACTTCTATTATATGCAAACTTACGGAAACTATAATAAGATCCAAAATGGAAAATTACCTATATGGTAACAGGGTCCTGGGAGACAGTCAACATGGTTTTAGGAAAGGGAGATCGTGTCTAACTAACTTGCTTGATTTTTTTGAGGATGCAACATCGATAATGGATAATTGCAAAGCATATGACATGGTTTATTTAGATTTCCAGAAAGCTTTTGACAAAGTCCCGCACAAAAGATTAATTCTCAAACTGAACACAGTAGGGATTCAAGGAAACACATGTACATGGATTAGGGAGTGGTTAACAGGTAAAAAACAGAAAGTACTGATTAGAGGAAAAACCTCAGAATGGAGTGTGGTAACCAGTGGTGTACCACAGGGATCAGTATTAGGTCCTCTGCTATTCCTAATCTACATTAATGATTTAGATTCTGGTATAGTAAACAAACTTGTTAAATTTGCAGACGACACAAAAATAGGAGGAGTGGCAAACACTGTTGCAGCAGCAAAGGTCATTCAAAATGATCTAGACAAGATTCAGAACTGGGCAGACACATGGCAAATGACATTTAATAAAGAAAAGTGTAAGGTACTGCATGCAGGAAATAAAAATGTACATTATAAATATCATATGGGAGATACTGAAATTGGAGAAGGAATCTATGAAAAAGACCTAGGAGTTTTTGTTGACTCAGAAATGTCTTCATCTAGACAATGTGGGGAAGCTATAAAAAAGGCTAACAAGATGCTCGGATACATTGTGAAAAGTGTTGAATTTAAATCAAGGGAAGTAATGTTAAAACTGTACAATGCACTAGTAAGACCTCATCTTGAATATTGTGTGCAGTTCTGGTCACCTCGCTATAAAAAAAATATTGCTGCTCTAGAAAGAGTGCAAAGAAGAGCGACCAGAATTATTCCAGGCTTAAAAGGCATGTCATATGCAGACAGGCTAAAAGAATTGAATCTGTTCAGTCTTGAACAAAGAAGACTACGTGGCGACCTAATTCAAGCATTCAAAATTCTAAAAGGTATTGACAATGTCGACCCAAGGGACTTTTTCGACCTGAAAAAAGAAACAAGGACCATGGGTCACAAATGGAGATTAGATAAAGGGGCATTCAGAACAGAAAATAGGAGGCACTTTTTTACACAGAGAATAGTGAGGGTCTGGAATCAACTCCCCAGTAATGTTGTTGAAGCTGACACCCTGGGATCCTTCAAGAAGCGGCTTGATGAGATTCTGGGATCAATAAGCTACTAACAACCAAACGAGCAAGATGGGCCGAATGGCCTCCTCTCGTTTGTAAACTTTCTTATGTTCTTATGTTCTTATGTGTCTCCACTCTGTGCCAACTGGCACCTCTCCTTATGCTGGCATGTGATTTCAAGGCTAGCTGTAAATAAGTTAAAATGTGAATACTATACTGAGGTGGATCCTGAGTTTTAAAATTGGATCAGAATGGTTTTAATTACAAACAGTATATTATAGTTGGGTTCAATTGTGTTGAAAACAAAGTTCCTTTCCCACGCTGCAGTCTTCTGGATTAAGAGCTACTCCCAGCACATGTTGCTATTTCCTGGGTTTGTGCATTTACACAGCTTTATCATGATTTACCATTCTTCCATAATTCCACCATGTCTACGTGCTACTTAACTAACCCTTGTAATATTTTTACTGTGTGAATTTAACCTTTGATTACTGGGACAGCACCCTTTGTGCTATCCCCTCAGGTGGAGTCTGTTTATTAGCTGTTGCAATTTGGGAGTTACTCCTTCAGCTGACACAGGCAAGGCGTGCTACCAGGAGCCAATGAAAAAGCAAGCTGTCTACAATACCATATATGGAAACACCAGGCTAGACAGTGTTGAGCCACAGGGAGGCTTCTGTACAGCACTTCATTATCACTGCAATGATGCTGTTGTTATTTTCATAGCAGTTTGCATAGGCAGTGACATTGATGGGTTTCAATTAGTCACTGCCTCATCCTCACCATCACTTATTGAATTAGACAAAGAGTTTGAAGAGAGAAGCACCCTTTCTTTTTACCAATGTGGAACAGAAATATAACCAGAACAGAAGAATGACATGCCAATTCAGACAAATACAAGCAAGTAGGTTTTTAAACAGTATTCATTTTTCATGTATTTCATTGCTCTCAACAAATGTTCTCATCTGAAGTGTTAATTCTTTAATTTTTATAAATAGCTACAATATACCCAGTACAAAAATACAACTGGGATAACATTTAAAATATATATTTGCCATGTACTGAAATAGTCCCAATCTATCGATTAAGAAAAAAAATTCTATATATATATAGAAATATATATCTATTATAGGCGATATATAATATATATAATATAGATATTGATATATATATATATATATATAACAGACTTGACTCAGACACCCACATTCTCAAACCTTTTACTTGCTCCTAGCAGCACTGTTTTTGTCATGGATTACAATTCTTATAAAATGACTCCTGAACAAGATGTCTTAGTTGTTCATTTCTGGTTTGATATCTTTGACAAAACAAACGTTTTGATTTGGATTTTTATAGAAAACATAGCAAATATGCTGGGTGGCCTTTTACAATGCTGCCGTGAAAACAAAGTACCGAGGAATGAGACTTACAGGGGTCCTAAAACCTGCTTCACAGGAAGCGAACCTATTATAAAACAAGTCTGAATCTCAGAGAACAATCAAATATTATTCACTGTATAAACTGGCAAGAAACTAATGGGGCCAATAATGTCTCCTTCGTTGTTTTTGACTTTTTTATAGCGTTGCAATTCCTGTTGTGAAATGTTCTTCTTCATTTGCTTCAAAAAGTGGCAAAGGCAAAGTACTGTACAGGGCACAATACAATGGGTGTATTTTGGCACTGTTTAAAATAAAGTCTGGAAAAGTAATAAATGATGCAAAATGACAAGACACTAAGATAGTTATAGACTTAACTATTACAATAATGTATAATAACAATACATGAATATAACATGGAAATAAAACACTGTTTCATAGACACAGCTATAAAAGTACTGGAAAAGCTGCAATAAATAAATAAAATTGATTATTGATTAATTAATATGTTCATTAACTGACAAATTGGTTAATTTGCATTAGGTCAGCAAACAAACTGAAATTCTCTATCTCTCTTTCTCTATTTCTCTTTTCAGTTTTACATTGTAGTCTGTCAATTCTTTTTTGTATTTATTTGTATTTTAAATGTTGTACAGTTACTTAACAAAGCACCCCTCCTGGATTGCTGAGATGTCTTGAACTGTGGCTGTACTACTTCTTGCTGAAAAGCAATTTTTTCAAGGCCACACTCCACATTCTCTTTTTTTGCTTTTCCCATACAGTAATCCATGTGGCATGTGGTTTTCTTGAATGACATAATTCTGGCTTCCCTTTCATTAAGCTGTAGATTAGATTTTACACCATGACCTTGCAGAGTGCCAGGAGAGAAGACACAGCAGGGGCTTTGTTCTTGACATCTTCCTTTAAATGATGAAACAGAGCAGGTGAACTGTCAAGTGCCATACGATATGACATTGCTTTAACAGGTTACTGTCGAAAACATTGAACAAAAAAACCTTTACATTAAACACCAGGACAAAGATATCTGTTAATTAATTTATAATTATTATTTGATCACATTCAATTGATTAATAAAGCTAGTTCATGCGATGAATTTGTTAATTGATGAAATACATTGAAAACACACCCCTTGTGTGCTCTGTCTCATGAAGGTAGTAATCTTGCAATCGGTGAGGTCACACCACGGACCACCTGTACCAGTACATAGAGAACAAAGTGGATCACAGCGCTGGTGCTGATCTCTATGGAGTTCGATGAATATTGAGGCATCTCATCAACACTTGACATAACTGTGACAGAGCTACTGAAAACAAACTGGATCACAGCGCTGGTGCTGATCTCTATGGAGCGCTATGAACATTGAGGCATTTCATCTAGAAAGAACATTTCATCAACATAAGAACATGAGAAATTCTAGAACAAAGGCCATTCAGCCCACCTGTGCTCGCTTGCCTTGACGCAAGCATGGCCAATTAGCATTCAGGAGAGGAAAACAAAAAAAAACCCTAGTAGTTTAGTAGGGAAATTAAACCTCTGGGAATCCATGGCTAAACGGACTGCCCTTCCTCCAGTCGCCTAGCTAAAGCTCTTATTATGGTTACAGAGAGGGTTATACAGTATTGTTCATGACAGCATCCAGTCCATTCTTGAGGGATCCAATAGTCTTCTTCAACAACTCTGTCCGGCAGCCTGTTCCAATGGTTCACCACCAGGTCCATGCTAAAGCATCTTCTCTCCTTGGTTCTGAATATGCCCTTCTTCAGCTTCCACCTGTGGCCCCTGGTTCTATTCTCTGTGACCTGAAAAAAATAATTCTTAGCAGTTACTTTGTTAAATCCCTTGACAATTTTAAATAACTGTATTAACTCTGCTGGTTCTCCTTCTTTCTAGGCTATGTAGATTCAGCTCTTTCAATCTATCTTCTTATGGCATACCCTTCAATCCTGGAATTAATTGTGTTGCTCTCCTCTGTACTCTCTCCAATGCCTCAGTGTCTTTCTTATGATATGGGGACCAGAAACGTATTCTGTTTTCCTTGTTTATAGCTTCTCCGCACTGTCTAGTTGGCTTAAGAGATTCATCCACTACTACCCCCAAGTCCTTTTCATACATAGCCATCTCTATTTCATTACTATTCATACTGTACTTGCCTCTAATGTTTTAACGCGCTATGTGCAAGACTTTGCATTTATGCATTAAATTTCATCTGTCGCGTGTCAGGCCAAGCTTGAATCTTGTCCAAATCTGTTTGTATTATTAAAGTTACTGATTGGGCGTTGGCTACCCCTCCCAGTTTTGTGTCGTCTGCAAATTTGCATCTCATGTACACTTGACGTAACTGTGACAGAGCACACTGAGAACAAAGTGGGTCACAGAGCTGGTGCTGACGCTCAATGAACATTGAGGCCTCATCTACACGTTATGACTGTGACAGGGCATGCTGAGTTTGTGCTGGAACATTTTTTTTATTTAACACTAAAAGAAGTTATTCTGCATGTGTTGTGCTAATGTGCTGTAGCTGCATGAAGCTTTGTTTTCTTCTTCCAGTGCAATGAGCTGTTGTGCAAAATGTGCTGCATGCAGCATGCTGGGTATGCAGTCAGTGAGTCAGCTGCTTACTCAGCTGCAGTGAGTCAGCAGGATCCTCATACTCCCAGGGGAGCGCCAGAGTGGTGGCACATCAAACACAGCCTGGACAGGGGCAGAAACACCTGCAATATGACACACACACTTCTGTGTAAACGGGTTATCCCTCACACGACATATTACAGTAACCATGTTATGCAAATAGGCTGCTGATGCTACAATAAATAAAGTTGGCGAAACAATTTAATAAAGGCTCTTGAGGGACTGGGTTGAATTTGCTTTGTGCAGAGTTCCCTGAACCCAGCCTACCAGAACATGGGATACACCCTGCAGACTCTGAATCTGCTTTACTTCAGAGTTCCCTGAAGTAAGCCCCCAAGAACATGAGAAACACCCTGCAGACTCTGAATCTGCTTTGCTGCAGTTCCATGAACCAAGCCTCCCAGAATATTACGAAACACCCTACAGACTCTGAATCTGCTTTGCTGCAGAGTTCCCTGAACCCAGCCACCCAGAACATGGGATACACCGTACAGACTCTGAATCTGCTTTACTGCAGAGTTCCCTGAAGTAAGCCCCCAAGAACATGAGAAACACCCTGCAGACTCTGAATCTGCTTTGCTGCAGTTCCATGAACCAAGCCTCCCAGAATATTACGAAACACCCTACAGACTCTGAATCTGCTTTGCTGCAGAGTTCCCTGAACCCAGCCACCCAGAACATGGGATACACCCTACAGACTCTGAATCTGCTTTACTGCAGAGTTCCCTGAAGTAAGCCCCCAAGAACATGAGAAACACCCTGCAGACTCTGAATCTGCTTTGCTGCAGAGTTCCCTGTACCAAGCCCCTCTCAGAACATTAGATACACCCCGCAGACTCTGAATCTGCTTTGCTGCAGAGTTCCCTGAAGCAAGCCACCCAGAACATGAGAAACACCCTGCAGACTGAATCTGCAGACCTACACCTGTTTGAAATTGTTTTGGCAGGTATCCATGTACGGTACTTACAAAAAAAAAAAGTCTCCACCAGTGTGTCTGTACTGGTCTCTTTCAATTGTACAGGGAGTTATTCCTTATAATTTTATTATAATACCAGTACATAATTTATGAGATTCATTAGTTTTATAAATATGTCCTTGTTTCTTTATTTGTCTGCTCCAAACAAAGCATATTTTGGTGTGAGAGTATTTCTAAGATTAGTGCCATTTATGTGTGGCTGATGTCTGATGGCTGATGGCTTGAAGTTTATCTTACAGCTCTTGGGTAAGCAAATGGAAAAGCTATTTCAAAACACACACTTCTGGACTCAAACCAGAAACTCACCTATCTGTTGCGAGTCATTGGAGAAATTCCTTCAGTGCCCTGTCTTGACATGCTATTTCTTCTTTGATAAATACAACAGTCAAGTTACTGGAATAAATCATCACCTTAATTCATAATCTAGAACTTTAAGAAACTAAGGGCTACATTCTCAAAGCTCATGGTAGTTTTCTTCTCTGCTGCTCAAGCATGCTGTACCCAACATTGCTGCTGTGTTTCTGAAAAGCAGTGAGCCCATTCAATGCAGAATCACAATGTAAACTAACATACAATGTACTGCCATCTGCTTACTACATTCTTTCATTAGTTAGGTTTCCATGCACTACTCTACTTAATATCACAATCAGGGAGGTTTCATACTTACTATAGCTTTTTGCTTGTTTGAAGCAATTATTTTCAGGGATGTCTATGGGCCAATGAATATGAACCTGTCCAAATTAATTTCCAAACCTGTGTTTCAAGGGCCTTTATTTCTGTAGTTGCAGGTGTGTCTAAATGATGGATCGAAAGCTCATATGCTAATCCATTCTCTGTTTGCAAGATGCTGCTTCATTTAGCACAGGTAAAGAGATTCTACAGATTGTTCCTTGAGTAAGCTGTGCATCTACAACGTGAGTGTGTTTGAGCACAAATAAGTAGGAGGTAGATATGAGCTGGGCAGTGCTCTATAATGACTAATTCTCCCCAAGCCATTTTTTGACCTGCGTCCTAAAAGTCCATAGAACATTTCTTAAGAGCATCAACAGTGGAAGCTACTGTTGAAACGAGTGGTTGCCTAAACTAAACTCTGGTTGTCTTTGCGTTTTTAATATATGCAGTAAGGATGGATGATATCTTCTGATTTGCTACTTTTTCTCCTCCACCTTACCTTTTTATATTGTTTACAATTGTTTTGTTGTGAATTGAAGGATGCCCACTGACCTACAGAACAGTTCTCCTGAGCTGTGAGGGGAATTGCTGCAGTGAGGGAGCGTAACTGGACATTCAAAATTGGGGAAGAAAATAAGGGTACAATATGAGGAAACTCAAAGTTATCTTTGAAAATAAATAAATAAATAAAATGGATGTAAATGTAAAAAGAAAACTGTTAACTGAATAAATACAAACATGTATTTTATTTACAATGTGGATGTTTAAAAGATTGCTTAGGGCAGACGATGTTTGCCAGATGGGATATTTTTTTTGCCAGTGAATTGTTGAAGTTGAACATTAAAGCAAGTATGAAAAATATCTTGGCTTGGATGAACCAGGGCTGGCACACCTGAAGAAGCAGACAAGGCTATCAGTCTGGTAAAATCCACCCACACTCTTATCCACTTCTACCCAGAGAACAAAGAACTGCAGGCGGAAAGCAGATGGGCTCAATAAAGCAGGAAACATTATAAATAGACTGACCTTCCCAGCATTGGATCAGTTTGTCATTATCTGCTCTCAGAACCGCAGAGTCAGATGATGCAGTAGAGTAGATAGAAAGGGCTCTCGTCTCTTAAAGGTGTACTGCCAATATTTCACTCTTAAAGGTGTACTGCCAATATTTCAAAGAAATAGGTACAGATCATAATTTACGAAGGCTGCTACTTACAGGCCCTATGCTGTAAGTATTTGTTGCAGAATTTTACAAGTATAGCAAAACCACCATCCTGAGGAGAATGATCACACAGAATTAAACGCAACGTTTGTGAGAGCGAGACGCTACTTTCCATGTGCTCACCCAGGTTACCAGATTCCATTTGCAGTTTTCAGTGCTTTCATTTTTATTATTTGTTTATTTAGCAGACTTGTTTATCCTAGGCAACATACTTATATTGTGTATTTGCCCGGCTTTACCATGTGTTCACCATGGGTTCTGCTGCTTTTCCATACCGTACTTCCTTCTGTAATGTATCCTGTTTGCAGTGCTTCACTCTGCTAGGAACAGTCACGATTCCAGGGACAATCTGCAGCAGTGGCCAAACTTTTTGCATCACCTAGAATTTTAGGATTGATCTTTTTTTTTTCTTTTTTCTTTTTTTTTATTTTATTTTCATGTAATAAACTACAATATGATAACAAAATTTAGATAATAGTTTATTTTTAGATTTTAAAATGTCATATTTTTTCATTTTTGTCAGTTTTTCGTTAAGTACATGGAAAACTACAAAGCGGTATGTAATTCATGTTAACTGTAGAAACTTTATGAAGCAAAATTTGTTAATTGTATAGGGAAACTTTTGGCCTTAGCTGTACATATAAACCTAAGCCATAAATTAGTAGTACAGTATGTTCATGTTAGTTATTTCCTAATTGCTTATGCCTCAAAATGCAAATGGCTATTTATTATTTGAAATTTACCTATTTCCAATGAGAAAACGGGCGAATTTGTGTCTTTTCGTTCACATAGAATAGAAATGGTGGAAATGACAAATTTTAATTTTTGTCAGTCGTTAAGTTTTTCGTTACTTCAAAAACGTAGTACAGAAGTAATATGGAAAACTACAAAGCGAGTATGTAATTCAATATGTTAATGATTAACATTATTCAACAGGTTTCATTCGACTTTATGAAGCTAAGGCACAAGGAGAAAAATTAGTTAAATGAGTAGCACGACAGAGAAAATTATGGTAGAAATGAAAAACGTAGGCTTCCTAACACAATTACATCCCTGAAGGCACCCTTAGACTGTACATGGTAAATTTAAACCTAACCTTAACGAAGATGTTAAATAAGGACAAAAAAGAGGTACACAGAAAGACTGGCAAACTGCAAATGCCACAACATGGTGAAGTCATTTTTGTTTTTTAAATCCTCCAAAAAGTTTTGACTAAAGCTAAGGTTTACAACATTAGAAAAGCCTGGGTAGTAAGTGTTATTTCCTAATTTTTTATGCCTCAAAAGTATAGCAAATGGCTATTATTCCCCACAAACTTTGCTTTTGTGACCAGGACAGTGATATTTTGAAATTTACCTATTTCCAATGAGAAAACAGGCGAATTTGTGTCTTTTCGTTCACATAAAGTCAGAAAAACACAACATATGAATCCAAATTAACATGTAGTTATACTAAAGTAATACAAAAATGACTACAAAAGATTTAGAAGTGAGTAGTTTTTCGAGATTTACTATTATACTGTAAATCACTTTCATGAATCAGCCCCCAAATGTAGTCTCCCATCATGTTCTCGTTATACTGTTATAATGTTCACCTGTCAGCAGGGCTTGAATGAGTGTAAACACTTTATTTTGGAAAAAAAAAAATCTCATTATTTCGCTTCTTGACATTTACATACTTTCAAGCAAGTGAGTAACAAAAATACAGTCAGGTACTGAAAATTCAGAGCTACAAAAAAATCTCAGTAGCAACATTCTCCTGCACAAACACACAGTTAAGTGAGAGCAATGTGCCTGACAGTTGTGGCATATGAACTGAGAGTATTTGTCATGCATACTCATCATGGATACATTTCGGGCACCCCAAAGCTCTCCAAAAAGGCCACATTTTGAATGAAATATTGGACAAATAAGTAAAAAAGAGGATTACAAAATCAAATTCATGTGGCAATGTATAGCATGTGAGGTGCCAGAAGGTTACCTCCTTTTAGATCTTGCTCAAGAAACTAGTGTATGACTGGCCATACAGATTCACACAATATTCATTTTTGGAGAGGTTTGGAGAGGTTTGGGGACCCTTGGGCTTTATAAAAACTCATGTCGAATTTGATCCTTTTATTCAATCAGTTTCAAATTGTTATCCAGTGCAGTAGACATGTTGGGGAAGCACTGGAAAAATATCTGTCTCTTTTCATGTGCTACAAGGTGAAAATATAAACAAATGAAATGTGTTTCTTGTTTTTTATGGTTTTTGTTTGGATATCCTAATTGGATATCCATTTAGTCCTAATGGCCAGGGGGTTACCTTGAATTCAAGCTCTGAACCATGCCTGTGCTGGCTATACTTTGGAGGATAATGTGATTTATTTAAGGTCATAGCCCTCAACAACAGTTAGTGAAAAAATTTTAAAAAACTGAAAATTCAAAGTATTCACCCCCGTGTCAATACTTGCTAGAACCACCTTTGGCAGCAATTACAGCTGTGAGTGTTTTGGGGTAAGTCTCTACCAGGTTTGCACATCTGGATCGAGCAATATTCGTCCATTCTTCTTGGAAAAATTGTTCAAGCTCTGTCAAGTTGGATGGGGATCGTTGGTGGACAGCAATCTTCTAGTCTTGCCACAGATTCTCAATAGGATTCAAGTTTGGGCTTTGACTGGGCCAAGGACATTCACTTTCTTGTTTTTAAGCCACTCTAGTGTCACTTTGGCTGTGTTCTTGGGGTCATTGTCCCGCTGAAAGATGAATCTCTGTCCCAGTCTTTTGCAGACTGAAGCAGGTTTTCCTCAAGGATTTGCCTGTATTTAGCTCCATCCATTTTTCCCTCTACCCTGACAAGTTTTCCAGTCCCTGCCAATGAAAAGCATCCCGATAGCATGATGCTGCCACCACCATGCTTCACAGTAGGGATGGTGTTACCTGGTTGATGTGCTGTGTTGGGTTTGTGCCAGACATGAAACTTTGCATTTAGGCCAAATAGTTCAATTTTTGTTTCATCGAACCACAGAATCTTTTGCCCCATCTTTGATGAGACCCTGAGTCTCCCACATGCCTTTTTGCAAATTCCAAGTGGGATATTACATGGACTTTTTCAGAAATGGTTTCTTTCTTGCCACTCTTCCATACAGGCCAGATTTGTACCTCATACCTCAACTATTGTTGACACATGGACAGTTTCTCCCATCTCAGCCATGAAACGCTGTAGGTCTTTCAGAGCTGTCATTGGCCTCTTGGTGGCTTCTCTGACCAATGGCCTTCTTACCTGGCTGCTCAGTTTAAGAGAACAGCCTGCTCTAAGAAGATTCTGGGTGGTGCCGTATACCTTTCACGTCTTAATGATTGACTTGACTGTGCTCCAAGAGATATTCAGTGCCTTTTAAATCTTTTTATACCCCTCCCCTGATCTGTGTCTTTCTACAACTTTATCCCGGAGTTGTTTTGAAAGCTGCTTTGTCTTCATGTTTTGAAAGCACTACCCAACTGGATATGTTGGAAATGTTCTTATATCCTACCCTTAATTGGTGCTTTTGAAGAACCTTATTCCGGATTTGCTTTGAACGTTCCTTGATCTTCATGATGTAGTTTTTGTTAGGAAATGTACTAACCAACTGTGGGACCTTACAAGACAGGTGTGTTAATCTGAAATCATATGAACCACCTTTATTGAACACAGGTGGACTCCACTTAACTTATTGTGTGAATTCTTTGCACCTGAGCTTATTTAGGAGTGTCATAGCAAAGGGGGTGAACACTTATCTAATGAAGACTTCAGGTTTTTATTTTTAATTGATTTGTTTTTTTACACACACACACACACACACACACACATACACAAACACACACACACACACACACACACACACACACACACACACACACACACACACACACACACACACACACACACACACACACACAAACACACATTTTTTCACACATTGAACATGTTGAGTAGGTTGTGTAAATCAAAGGAAAAAAATCTCATTTGAATGCATCAAGATTTCAGGTTGTAACACAGTAAACTGTAAAGATCCAAGGGGGGCGAATACTACCTATAGGCACTGTATACTGTAGATACTGTTGGACCTGGATCTTATAACTTTAAGTATCAGTATTTTTGACATCAGCATGCTGTTTGTTTTACACATTTGGCCAAAGGACTCCCTGCTTTAAATGAATGTTGTCATTTAATAAAAACAAAAATAAACCATGGAGTCACCAGCACCTCCTGTCCCATGTAAGGAAGATTAAATCTAAAAACTATCAACAGAGCAAAAGTAAAACAATGACATTATTGTATCTAAAGGAAATGCAAAAAACTCAAACATTTAAACCTGGCTTATGCCTATTAAGTACCTAGCTCGAAACCTATTAATCCCATTCAGCCTGCTGGTAATCGTTCCCCTGTGCTGTGTCTTAAGGCCTCCACATGCCGGCCACGATGCAGCAAACAAAACTGCAGCGAAATGAATAGAGCCTATACTTTTAATAAGGATCTTTCACACCACAGGTGACATGGCAGTGGCACCGGGGCGGCACTGGAGCAATGTGAAATAAATAGGATTGAATCCTGTTTTTTGCGGGTTGACGCCTGTCAACTAGGGTATTGAGCAATCAGAGAACACCTTCCATGCACGTGGTCCAGCACGTTGAAGCAGTATCCAAAATGAAGGAAGAAAAAATAATACTTACCGTTGAAAAAATACTCAGAACTTCATGACAAAGATAATCGCAATTATAAAAATACAGATTTGAATGACAATATACAGGAGTCCATTTCGAAGGCTGGTATGTATGATTTATTTCCATATATACTGAAATATCATCAGAGAAGACATTCATAATTTCCACATCATGTTGATTAATATATGTACCAGTCTTGTCACAGTCACAGTTTTGTCAATAGCAATTTGTAGCATCGCCTCTGTGTCGCTTCTGGTATACATGATTATGTCACTGTGAAAGTATATTGTCACCCAATGAAAAATAGGGTCGCATCTGGAGTGTGGCGGCCAGAATGAGATCATTTCATTTTATTGTTAAGAAAGCGTTCTAAATACCCAACCATTCATTACACTCTTTGTGGTAAACTGTTTGCAGATAATGTGCTCTATATTGTTTGTTTGTTTTTCAGGGTTTTTGTTTCATATCAAGAATGGCATTGATTCTTTTTTTACTGGTTTCTGGTTTTGTAAAGGTCTCTATCATACCAGGCTTTGAACTTGCTTGTAGAATACTTGATGTATGTATCCCTTGATGTATGGTCAAACAACAACCATTCCTCAAACAAGCTCAAAGCCACGTAGAGACGGCTGCAATGTAAAAATGATTCAATTCCAATAATGGGGAAGCAGACTGATTGCACACCAAAGGGGGAAAGAAAGAAAGTGTACTTGAAGCATATCTCCTTTAATTGTAAAGGACCCTCCAGTTCATGCCCACTGTTGCTATAATGTTGAGACACATGATTCCTAATGTTCCTCAGCTCTGAAAACAGCTCTTTTCCTGTTTCCAGTTGCACTGCAGTTCTTTCATGGGGTGTTTGTGTAGTGCCTCTGTTTCAGTAATGCTAGAGTGTAGCAAGGAAAGTAGTTGTATTATACTGCATTTAATAGAGACTTGGAGCTACATTACACATGCTGATGCCAACTGTTTTCCTTTTAAATAATTTTCAACCCCCTCCCCCCAACTACCTCTTTTCTAGGGAGCACAAACAGGTCACTGTGGTGCAACTAGGCAGACAGCTGCCACGCAATGACATAACTAGATTGGAAAAGCACGTCAGTTGTCTGAAAACTCACGTTATACTAAGAGCAATCTCTCTGTGCTACACAGAGAACGCAAAGGGAGAAAAATAAATAGATTGTAATTTAACCTTCAGCTGGATAAATACTAAACATGCAATGCTACAAAAATAATAAGAAATCTCTCAGGCCTGTTGGATATAAAAGTAAGCTGTTCAGTTCCTGCAGACAAACCAGCTTGGATCTGCTCTTGTGAGACTTCTGGAGCAAAGAAGACATGGACACTATGCATTGAATGAGGTCCTGTCTGCTCAGCAGACATTGTAAATACTGTGACACTGTCCACTTCATAGATACAGTGCATTGATTGTAATCACTTGAACCTCTCAGGGTTCCCAAACGTTTACTCCAGTGTTTTATTTTTGATCCATTAGCAGGGTATGGGGCCCTGCACATGTAAATAGTCAATTTCTTTTGTGTATTTTGAATTTAAGTTTGACAGGCCATTTCCACATTGGTTAATTGATTCACAGTTTGGGAAAGGTCATCTGTATATAACAGTAGCTGGGAGCCAGGTCTCTGGTTAGTTAGTTTAGGACTGGGAGCAGCAGACTGTGTATTTTGTCTCTACACTGAGGGAGTCTTTGTGGGTGTGTTATTGTTGATGTTTTGTTTAAATATTTTGTTTGTTTGTTTTTCTCTGTCTCCTGGCTCTGCTATACCCGGTGCTAGTGTTGATCACAACACTACCCTTCCACAGACAAATAGATTAATTATACGGTCAGCTAAGCAAATTTGCTAAGTTGGACTTAGGGCTATACCATGTTGCTACTATATGAGTTCAGAAAAAGTTTTGAAAGGATTTGTAGCCATCTTCATTACTATAGTTCAGTTCTCTGTGTGGGTGCTCAGAATGAAGCCACTTTCACTACTGATATCCAGATCTTTGTGTGAGTGCTCAGAATGGATGAATGTGAGATTGTTTGTGCTGCCCGCCACCTCCCCTGTCTCCACACACCTTCATTCAGGGATTACCATTCTAGCATGGAAATTTATGAACTGCTCAGATATACTGAAAAAGCTGACACTGCAGCCCATTACTGACTGGTAGGAATGACCCAGTCGTGACTCAGAACCCACTGCTGCAATACAGGTCAATATCACTGTGTAAAGAACCTTTCATACTAGTGCTCCTACCCATGTCCCAACCAGGGTTCTGGCTTGCCGGGTCACAATCCTGCGTAGTGTGAAACCATGTACCCCATGCGTCGACTCCACAGTGAGCAGCTATTATATCAGAGTCTCTGCTCCATCGACCCCACGCTTCAACTCCACAGAGAGCCGTTATTATCTCAGAGTCTCTGCTCCATCGACCCCATGCTTCAACTCCACAGTGAGCAGCTATTATATCAGAGTCTCTGCTCTATAGACCCCATGCTTCAACTCCACAGTGAGCAGCTATTATATCAGAGTCTCTGCTCCATCGACCCCATGCTTCAATTCCACAGTGAGCAGCTATTATATCAGAGCCTCTGCTCTATAGACCCCACGGGTCGACTCCACATTGAACAGCTATTATATCAGAGTCTCTGCTCTATAGATCCCACGCTTCAACTCCACAGTGAGCAGCTATTATATCAGAGTCTCTGCTCTATAGACCCCGTGCTTCAACTCCACAGTGAGCAGCTATTATATCAGAGTCTCTGCTCCATCGATCCCACGCTTCAACTCCACAGTGAGCAGCTATTATATCAGAGTCTCTGCTCTATAGACCCCACGGGTCGACTCCACAGTGAACCGCTATTATATCAGCGCTGTCTCTACATAGACTCTTCAGAGGTAGGAAAATCGAGGAAAGTAGAGATGGAAGAAGTCGCCTACAGACAGGCATTTGGCAGAGAAAGTAACAGTTATAATTTACACTCCACTTGGGGAACCTTTTTCTGACCTGCATTTGCAGTCAGGACTCGCATGCATTCCCATTACAGATGTCAGTACACCATAAATCACAATACAATGTCACCTCACTCTTTCTCCTCCTCTGCTTTGTACTGCAGTAGTTCCTGTCACAAAGTGAAAGATATATTTCTTTCACAGTTTGAATTTGTTTATTAGGTGCTCTGTAATGAACTCTCAGATGGAACCTGGCTCTTTCTACACAACTGTGTTCGATCCTCACTTATTACCTTCTATACCATTTTAAGGATGCTGACATAAGCAGAAGGATAATGGTCCCATAATTAAAACTGAATCACAGTAAATAATGAAGTCATTACATATGCTCAGTCCTGATTCATTGTGATTAGCAAGGCCATGCTTGGCATATAATAATAATAAAATACAATAATATTTGGCACCACTGCCAAACCTTTTTCAACTCATTCACATTGTCACTGCCAGACATGGGCGGACATCACAACCACTCATTGCTGTACAGTGAGTAACCAGGACACAATTGTGGTCCACAATGGCACTCAATGTCTGGGTCAATGGTACTCAATGTCTAAGTCAGACAATCCACCTCTGAAAGCAACGCTGGTTAATGTGAATAACCCCATTGGGAGTTTTTTCCCAATAGATTTGCTTAATGCAGCGTGGAAAGGAAATGGCTCCTAAGGGCAAAGACCTCAATAAATACATACCGACATGGAGACACATGGCAACATTAGAGACTTCATATAACATGAGGATAGGGAAGAGCACTGATGTGGAAATGTTTTTTATTTTCTTTTCTAATATTTGCTAAAGTGACCCTGGGCACTGATAGTCCCACTCCCATTGAAGAAAAACAAAAGAACAAAATTGACAATAACAAACTTACATCCTGGGATCGATCAACAGGAACTTGTAACAAGGTCATGGTGCGAATTATAAATGAGATGGTGGAGTTCTATATTAAGCTGCTTTTAATGTGACTGGAGATATGGAATACAATGAAATGTAAAAATAAATATTACTGAGAGGGCAACAAAAAATACATTCCCAACAGTATCCCTTAGAGAAACATTGGAACAACACCATTGGGTTACTGTTATATTCCCAGTGCAGCCTTGTGGCAAAGCACCCGCCCCTGTGTGTATTTTGTGTTGTATGTTGTGTGTTAATGTTGGTGTATAGTCATTGGTACACGGGATATAAACTGACACGTGTGTTTAAAATGTATATTTGTATTTAGGCACGAGGATTGCACAGCACTTCACGTGCAAGTAAAATGTAATAATATGTGAGCACGGGGAATTGCACTTTATTAATTCACGTGCAGTTGTACCGCGACTCCAATTGAATGATTGATTAGCAATCGAGTCTCGGTACAGCTGCATAAAAACTGCATGTTTTCACTCAATTGGTGTTGTGTGTTTGGTGAGTGGAGAACGGGATTGGAGACAGAGGTAATATAATAATAATAATAATAATAATAATAATAATAATAATAATATGTAAAATATCAGCTCACCGTGTTTGTTTAGTGTTAGTCCATTTTTGTTTCATCTGTTGTTTTGGCGAATGTGCCGTGTCCTGTGTTTTGTTTGTCTTGTAACCTTTTATTTTCTGTCTGTGCATTATTAAATGCTAAGTGAGACCATTTGCTCAGCTCCACCAAACTCCACCTCTCTGTCGTTTATTTCCTGGTTCCTGTCTCTGGTCTGATGTCCCCCACTCCAGCTGTCTTTGTGACACGTGGTGTCATCATGGGATTACCAGCGCCTCCTAGACCCAGACCAGAGCAGGAACCGCAGTGGTTTTTTTTGAAAAAAAAAAAAAAAAAAAAAAAAAAAAACACCAAAACAGGAAGGCTGGAGAGATGGCTGCACAGAGTTGGAGGAGCTCCTCAGTGGTCTGGAGGACCAAGGCTGGTGCCTTGTCTGTGGGGTGTATGGGCACGCGGTGGCTGTCTGCCCCTACCAAGAGGGAGAGGAGGAACTGGCCCAGGAGAGGAAGGTGAGGAGAAGGAGGCAGAGAAGGGGAAAGGGGAAGAGGAGGGCAGAGCATCCACAGCCCAAATCTCCACCAGCAGAGGTAGAATGCCTGCTGGTTTCACGTCCACAGCCTGCACGGAAGGAGGCCAAACGTCCACAGCCCAAGAGGGAGAAGTCAGTGCGCCCACAGCCTACGAAGAGTGAGTCGGAGCATCCACAGCCCAAATCTCCACCAGCAGAAGGAGAGTGCCTGCTGGTTCTGTCTCCAGCATCAGTGGGAGAAGCCCTGCTTGTTCGAGGGCCACCATCGAGGAAGATCTGGGACTGGCTGACGGACCCTGATGGTGGCCTGGAAAGAGACCTCCCGAAGGTCATCAACCTGCTGTGGGCCAGAGATGGGGAGCGTTAGGAAACTTGGGAACAGTAACACCACCCAATTTCCCTCCGAAACATCGCAGCCATGGTGGTCAACTACCTGGCTGCCAATATGGAAGGGGTCCCTCCTTTGGTCTCATCAAGAGAAGACCTGACACTGTATCCAGGACCATAGGGAGACGAGCCAACGCACTAGTCCCCTGCAAGTGAGGCATAGCCGCACCAGTCCCTAGCAAGTGAGGGAGAGCCTCCATCGCCAGAAGACTACACACCGCTCCCACCTCCGTAGCCAGGAGACAACACACCGCTCCCACCTCCGTCGCCAAGAGACTACATGCCTCTGCCACCTCCATCGGCAGGAGCAGAGCAGCAGGAGCTGCCTCTGCCTCCGCCACCTCCACCGCCAAGAGCAGAGCAGCAGGAGCAGCCTCTGCCTCCACCACCTCCACCGCCAGGAGCAGAG
>NC_054553.1:16174166-16250117 GCF_017654505.1 Polyodon spathula
TCAACGTATGTGATCCAATAAAACATTGCAGGTCGTATAAAAAAAATTGTTTGCCAGTAGAATGCAAAATTATTGTACATGATCCAATCAATAAATCCGGTCCAGTTGATAGTTGTATTCACTGAAGATAATGCAAATCTAAGTGACTATGCAGACATGTAAAGTTTTGATTAAAATATGACAACAAAAAGTGAAATGCATCGCTGCAGCCGAGGGACACTTGAAGGGACTGCTGCTTTCACTAGCAAAAGCTGGGCCACGTAATTCATAATTTGTAACAGTAAATAAAAGAAAAATTGATATGAAATTATTTCCATGTGAATAGGCCATAATGTTAATGTAGGTTTAATTTTTAAGCTACAAGATGTTGTGGTTCCTACTTATGAAGTGTCACTAGTCACGTTAGATATTGAGTCACTTTATACAAATATCCCATGATTTATAACATTTTAGAAGTATCGCGGTTGCTTATTTTCTGTAATACGGTAGCCTACCTGTATGTAGCAGCGTGTGTGGCTAACCTACTTTGACTGCAGTACATTTATCGGTGACAGTTACCGATAGCCTATTAGGTGGGAGTTGGAAGGTCAGGGGAGTACTTTACCAGCGAATCAGGAGTGTGTATTGGTTGTTATATCAGAATATCAACTTGATTTCTGTACTACAATATTTACTACTCAGTTACTTTTGTTCTCACTGTAACTTGCTTGTTTGTAATTTCTCTGCAAGACAGATAGTAAGCATATTGTTTTTATTTGTACGGGATTGGGTACGGGAATTACAATGGAACTAAAAACAAAACAAAACCACCCATGAGTACTTCAGAAGGACTGCTGTTCTGTATGTAGTTTATCTAGCATTTTCTTTCAGAACTATACCCCATAAAATAAAACGTGCTTACTATGTGTGTGTACATTGGTTTGTAATGTACATGCTAGATTGAGGCTCCCATCTCTTCAGGGCGTTACGTGTACAGTCAGTGTTGCGCGTTTATTTGTTTACTGTGTGTGTTTTTTTAGTAGGTGGTGAAAAAAATACCTTAATGTTTCTTTATTGATAGCGGCGTTTACTCGAGGGCAGCCTCTATTAAAAAGCTGATGTATAACTGAGGCACACATTCTCAATCAGTGGAGTTCCCATTTGAAATTCACCCTTGAACACAGCAACACAGGAGATCAATTTCTTGGACATTAACCGTTAGATTCTGTGTCGGACCAGGTCCGACATTACAATGGTTTCCTTTCCGGTCCGATGTTGGACCCTGTCTGACATCATCAAAAAGACGTCACTCACAGGTCTCTAGTCGTTTTTTTCTCTGGAAAAAGCAGAGAAAACCTTTCAATGGCCGAGTGAGACCGATAGAAGCTGGGGGGGAAAAAAAAAAATTCTTGTTTTATACTGATAAATCCTCTCCTGGTCACTTGTTTGAACACCAAACTCAAAACAAAAGCTCTGCAAATGTCAGTGACATTCTTTGAGCACTGGATGCAGAAGCAGCTACCTCCTTTGTTTATGTCCGTGTTATCGCTGTAGTGCATGGGGCTATGAGATACACCCTTTCTTTTCGGCTTCATTTGGCTTCTATCGGACTCACTCGGCCATGTGACATTCTTTGAGCACTGGATGCGGAAGCAGCTATCTTGTTGGTTTATGTCCGTGTTATTGTCTGTGGTGAAGGGACTATGTGTAGTGCTCAGATCCGCCTCCTATTTATTTATTTTTTTCGGCTTCTATCGGTCTCACTCGGCCATTGAAAGGTTTTCTCTACTTTTTCCAGAGTAAAAAACGACTAGAGACCTGTGAGTGACGTCTTTTTGATGATGTCAGACAGGGTCCAACATGGGCCTGGAAAGGGAAAATTGTAACGTCGGACCTGGGCCGACATAGGACCGCAAAGGGTTAATCACCTGTGGAAAATTGAGTGTATAAAAAAGGGGTGTCCTTCTGTATCAGATTAAGTCTACTCATGAGTCATGAGTTTAGTCATGAGTAGACTTAATCTGATACAGAAGAACACCCCTTTTATCTGAGCGCTTTGACACAGTCTCATGATTAAGACTGTGTCAAAGCGCTCAGATTGTGAGATTGTTTGTGCTTTTTTGTTTTCTAAAAAAAAAAAAAAAAAAAAAAAAAAAATGGAGAAAAGCTAAAATAAAAAGAATGGAAATTTGTTGAAATAAATTATTTTTGTTAAGAATTGGTTGTCTTTCACTCGAATAATGTAGTTTTCAAACCTTGTTTTTTTTTCCTTGGACAGTGTGGTTGATTTTTTAAAATCTTTTTTTACTGTTACGTTTATACTGGAAATTTGTCAGATTTTACACAAAACAAGGTGAAGAAATAGGAATATGAAAATTGAAGAGTGCTATATTTAACTGCCAATGTATTTATCAAATGTGTCTTAAATCATCTGGATTTGTTTGAATGAGTTTCTTATAACATGCTCTATAAAAATAGGACTTATTGTTCCTTTAAACTGTTACTGTGAGGGAAGGTTTTATTTATTTACGCACTTTAACTCTAATGATCAATAATCGTCATCAGAATGTGCACGATAATCAACGTCAGGGTTCGATTTACAACACTAGTTTTTACAGTACACTGTACAGTAGATTCACCCTAAAGTAACACTGTACTAGGGATGGGTCGGTATTCCGGTTTTTCGGTTTACCGCACTTTAGGTACATTACAGTATTGATACCGCTCCTTTTATTCTACACCGCAATTACCCAATTACTTTTATACAATATTAACACATTTTTTCAACTGCAAACCTGTTTCTTCTAAATCAAGTGATGGTACTTGCAGCCTTAGTAAAGTGTCTGAAGAAGATCTTTATGTTAACTGATACTGTATTTTGATAATTGTTTTGAAGGAAACTGTTCACACAGAATACACACTTCAATGGCTGCATTCTACTACCCAGAGCCAACATTCGGCAACTGTCTTTCTGACGTCACACGCAGCTTCTAGAGAAACGCCTTCTCCAAAACTTGCAGCTCAGCACACATTTTCAAAGGATTATCAATCTATACAGAGTCAGTGTGGCAGGCTGGTGAGTGGATAGGAGGCCCAGAGACAGTCTGGAGTTCAAAAAAATAACTATTTTATTATAAACACAAAAATGAAAGGGCACAAGGGCCAAAACAAAGCAATTTAAAACACAAATAAAGCAAAAATACACTCACAAAAATAAAGGTTTCCAGGCTGGACAATGCCTTCACTGGATTCAAAACATTCAAAAATCACACACACCAAAACACCAACCTGCTTCCTCAGCTCCCTCCTCCTAAATGAGAAGCAGAGGCCTCCTTTTATGTCAGGTGGCTGGGCGCTGATTGATCGTTAATTAAACTAATCATCTAATCATCCCCAGCCATCTGAACACAATGAACCCAGGCAGGTAGGGGAATTTAACCCCATCCCTGCCAATTTCTAAAGAGCAGAGTTGTGCTCTGCCACAGTCAGTTTGATGTAATTGATTAACATTAACTTTATTGTAACATTATACGGACTTAATACATTATTGAAATAATTGGATTTATTTATTTAATATAGCGTTGACAAGGCTGCATGCGCTATAAAAACAAATACATTTATAAATAAATTATTTTGTCGGTATAATTTATGTCTATGCATAGTTAAAATCACTACTTGCCAAATTTCTGTCCAGCAAATCAGTGTTTAATAAGAGTTTATGCAGGCTCACTTTAACAATGTTATATTATTTTCATGGTAAATTGCTTGGTGACTTTGAATCTTTTCAATAAATTGAGTAGGAAAGTGGGTACAGGCACTTTTCTTCATGTAGAGAACAATGTTTTTGACATTGTAATCAAGTCTATGCGGGGTATCTCTAAACCTGTTAATATAGAAAATGTACATGTTTTAGTGGAAGATGGTGTTTTTAAGGTGTATACATAATTTGAGAAATGCACAAAACAATTTGCTTCCTATACATTCTGTTTTAAAGTGCAGTTACATTATTTATATGAACAGCTGTAATCCTAGTTGACATGGTGCATGTACTCGCACAGCACCAAATACTGTAGAAATAATTCAGATAGCTCTCCAATTTAATGTAATACCCTGTGCAAATGTCTCATCATTACTTCTATAATGAAAGTCCCCACTCACTAGTTGTTATATTTAAGAAAAGATAAAATGACATATCACAGGTTATACTTCATTTGTAGATTATTATGTGAAACTCAATGTGATACACAAACACACATGTTTTTGGTCATAATACATTTTAGTAGTAAGCAGCAAAAATGTCTGTTCTCAATAATTTCAACAACATGGAATCGTCCTTAGACTGTTACAATAAGCTATTAGTCAGATTTATTTCAAACTTATTAAATATTACATTTTTCATTCTTTTTGAAAATGTATGAAAGTGTATTTCATCATTGTCAAGCACATCACTGAGAACATGGACAGGCTCCTAGAACGAACAGGAGATGACCCGGTAGTACTCATCCACATCGGTACAAACAACATTGGAAGAGACAGACCAAAATCCCTGCAAAATAAATTCAGAGAGCTAGGAAGGAAATTAAAAGACAAGACCAAAACTGTGGTACTGTGGTATACTACCCGCACCTTGCAAAGGACCATATGGACAGCTGGAAATAATTAATCAAAACGCATGGCTGAAGACGTGGTGCACACGGGAAGGCTTCACCTATCCTAATCATTGGACCACATTCTCGACGCACCATAGCGATATGTATAACGAAAAAACAGTCTGAACTTCGGGTTTAAAAACTTGGACAAAAAACAACGCCGAATCGGCTATATATAATATATATTATTGCCTGTGTTTAAGTTTTCCCGATTAATAATAGGAGTGTTGGAAAACATGGATTGAGAATTGATTAGCAGTTTGCTACGCATGTGGACTGGCAGAGCTATACTGGTGTTCTTTTCTGAAAAGAGACTAATATTGCAGATAGCAGACTGTTTGGTTCAAATTGCATGTACTGCTAACCACTGATAGAGACAATGCGTCTACAAACTGCCCAACAATGACTGCAAGCTAATGAGATAACAATGCTGTGGACTAGAAGGGAACAGGCTATAAAGACTTCAGAGAGATCAAAAGAGATAATCCCACTGGCATCAAAGGGGGTCGCAAGGAGATAAAAAAGGCAGATGTATGGACCTTTTGTCTCCAGGGGTGTGAAGAATGCACTGAGTTCAGAGGTTGTCACACTAGACTACACACACACACACACACACACATTAACACTCACACAATAAATTAAATTACCTTGACAATTGGTTAATGTCAGAAAAAGGGGAGGTGGACCATCTATACAGAAGGGTATTTAATGTCATGCAAACATTGTAATGTTGAGTATTGTTTGTCCTGTACCTGGGACCAGACTCCCTGCATATTTCAATAAACCTGGCAACTGATTGAAGAAAAGGACTCTGTGCATTTTCTTGAATCTACTTACTCACCATCTATTTTTGTAAGTTACTTCAAGGAGCATGCTATAGACCGCCAGATTCAGAGGGTGAGCAAAATAATCTGTTATACAATGACATTAGAAATGCGTAAAGCAAAGGAGAAGCCATACTAATGGGGGATTTAATATTTCCCCCATATAAAATGGGAAAACCTGGTGGACAGCACAAAGGATGAAACTGAAATGGAAATGACAAATGGATGCTTACTAGCATAATTTGTCAAGGCACCGACTAGAGGGGAGGCATGCCTTGATTTAGTCTTTTCAAATAACGAAAACAGAATAACTAAAACAGAAGTCAGAGAACCACTAGCAAATTCAGACCACAACATGGTCTCATTTGAAGTTTAAAACCCCAAAAGTTATGACTAAAGCTAAGGTTTACAACTTTAGAAAAGCAAACTATGAAGGTATGAAACAGAGACTAACAGAAGTAGGTTGGAGTAAAATAGAGAAAACATCCACAGAAAAGATGTCTGTTCTTCAAAAATGTAGTACTAGAGGCGCAAAACAATTACATCCCTAAAGTAGACAAATCTAAATGTAAAACTAAATTGCCAAAATGGTTTAATAGATCAATTAAAAAAAAAAAAATTCAGCAAAAAAAGGCACTTTACAGAGAAGTCAAAAAGGAAGTTAGAAAGGCCAAGAGAGAAATAGAAATGAACACTGCTAAGGGGGCTAAAACCAATTCCAAAATGTTTTTCCAATATTACAACAGCAACAGAACATTCAAAGAGGAGGTTAATGTTTAAGAGATACAAATGGCAAAATCGTAGATGAAGTAAAAAAAATAGCAAATATATTAAATGATTACTTTTCACAAGTTTTTACAAAGGAGGATACGGACAACATGCCCCATGTGTCAACCTGTTCCTATCCAGCAGTCTCTTGACACAGGGGTGGTACCGACAGACTGGAAAATTGCAAACGTAATACCGATCCACAAAAAGGAAAACAAAACTGAACCAGGTAACTACAGACCAGTAAGCCTGACTTCTGTTATATGCAAACTTATGGAAACTATAATAAGATCCAAAATGGAAAATTACCTATATGGTAACAGGGTCCTGGGAGACAACCAACATGGTTTTAGTTAAGGGAGATTGTGTCTAACTAACTTGCTTGATTTTTTTGAGGATGCAACATCGATAATGGGTAATTGAAAAGCATATGACATGGTTTATTTAGATTTCCAGAAAGCTTTTGACAAAGTCCCGCACAAAAGATGAATTCTCAAACTGAACGCAGTAGGGATTCAAGGAAAACAGAAAGTACTGATTAGAGGAGAAACCTCAGAATGGAGTGTGGTAACCAGTGGAGTACCACAGGGATCAGTATTAGGTCCTCTGCTATTCCTAATCTACATTAATGATTTAGATTCTGGTATAGTAAGCAAACTTGTTAAATTTGCAGACGACACAAAAATAGGAGTGGCAAACACTGTTGCAGCAGCAAAGGTCATTCAAAATGATCTAGACAAGATTCAGAACTGGGCAGGCACATGGCAAATGACATTTAAAAGAGAAAAGTGTAAGGTACTGCACGCAGGAAATAAAAATATGCATTATAAATATTATATGGGAGATACTGAAATTGGAGAAGGAATCTATGAAAAAGACCTAGGAGTTTTTGTTGACTCCGAATGGCCTCCTCTCGTTTGTAAACTTTCTTATGTTCTTATAAAACCCCCACATAACCCAGTCTGGTTGTCCATATTTCAACAAAAAAAATAAAAATAAAACAGTAAAGGAAAAGAGAAAGGGGACAGGAGGGTGGGATATAGGTGTGTGTAGTTCATCATCCAATGAAGAAATCATATTACAATATTTGTCTTCTTACCTCGTATGATGAGCTCCACACAGTGTGAACTATACCAAAGTATGTCGACTAAAGGGTGGGAGGTTAAATGTTGGTAGAAGAAACCACAGATAAAATTGAATAAGCAAAGGTAGGTTGAGAGCAAGATGCACTGCAGTTATAATGTTTGATAAAAGTATCGAAAGATGCCCAAGTAGTAGCCTTGCAGATGTCCTGAACAGAAACAGATATTAATTTTGCCTATATAGTAGCCACTCCCCTTACTGAGTGGGCTTTGATGGGTCTTGGAACTGTTTTGCTGTCAAGACTAACAGAACTCAGTGCGTGATACTATCCAGCGAGAAATTGTCTGTTTAGGTTTCCCATTATCTGGTGAGTTGAAGGAGATGAAAAGTTGTCCTGGTGGTCTGCTACCAATTATCCTGTGGATGTAGAAGTTTAGGGCTCTTCTGACATTAATTAGATAGAGTTTTGCTGCTTCTTTTGATTTGTGCGGTTTTGGGTAGAAATCTACAAATAAGAACATAAGAACATAAGAGTGGGTTTGATCCAGATGGAATTCGGTTACCACCTTTGACAAGAATTGAGGATTGAGGATTAAGCTAGTTCTGCAAACAATCCTGTCCTTAAAAGATTAAAAATATGGCACGTCAATAACCAGTGCCTGGAGCTCAGTTACACTTCTTGCAGATGTCACTGCCATCAGGAATTCTGTTTTCCATGTCAGGTACTTCATGTCACAAGTTGGCATGGGCTCAAATGGTGGTCCTAAGAGCTTATTAAGTACCAGACTTACTACATGGTGGAATAACACGTTTCCTTGGGGGTTTTTAATGGTTCACTCCTTTAACAAACCTAGTAATCAATGGATGGGAGCCCACGGGCGATTATCACAGCCAGGTAGAATACTGAAGATTGCAGCAACATGCATCTTAATAGAGGACAGGGAGAGACCCCTGTGTAAAAAGTGGCTAAGGTAAGATAGGAACGTTAGCCTGCTATATTACATTAAACCCAACAATAAAAATAATAACAATCTGGTTCTCTTGCCTTTTTCAATGAATATACTAAAACATACTAAGTTAAGAACTACCTAGCCTAAGTATAATTGTTTTTGTAATCTACCAGCAGCTTCTGTTACATACATATTGCTGACAATGGCAGTCTTCCCAGCGACAGCGAGTGGGAGAAGAACAGGCGTGGAAAAGTACAGAGCAGTTTAGAAGCAGAAAGGAGAAATTGCATCTTGAATTGCTTTAATCAGAAAACAGAGGACATTGGGGAAACACAGCAGCAGCTCAAAGTCAAACAGCCGCGTGTGTTTTTCTGATAACAAACAAGCTGAAACTCTGAGCAGCTGATTAAAATTCAGCGCCGTTCTGAGACACGTGCAAGGGGAGGAGCCAACAGCACAGCAGAACAACGCAGTTAAATGAGGCAGTCTTCCCAGCGACAGCGAGTGGAAGAAGTACAGAGCAGTTTAGAAGCAGTTTGAAAGCAGGTTGACGGCTGCAGAAGAAACTAAACTTCAAAAAAAAACCCTCAACATGGACTTCAAGCCAGTAATCTGTGACACCTGCTTGATGTGGGAAATCCGAGAAGACCCAGCGGAGCTAAACCAAGTGTGCGTAAAGTGCCGCGCGATCCAGGATTTGCATAAACTAGTAAGTATGCTAGAAATGGAGCTGGAAGAAGTGAGACAGCAACAGGATCTTGAGGAACTGGCACACCCACAATTCATGGAAGTCTGCATTACCCCTAACAGACTGAAAGCCACCAGGGAGATAGAAGGTCAGAACAGCTGGGTTCAGGTAGGCAGAAGCAGGGAAAAAAAGAAACTTCGTCAAACACAACCACCAGAAATCAAAACAACCAACAGATTTGAGTCACTTCAGAATTTTGATGAGCAGAACCAACAACAAGAGAATGAAAGGAACAACATCCAGAATCCAATTGACAGTGGTGACCAGACAGCAAAAAGAAGGGAGGTCATGATTGTTGGGGACTCCATATTGAGAAACACAGCAAGTTCAATTCGCAGTTTGGACCCCCTTACTACAACAGTGTGCTGCCTTCCGGGAGCCTCGGTCAAGCACATCACTGAGAACGTGGACAGGCTCCTAGAACGAACAGGAGACGACCCGGTAGTAGTCGTCCACATCGGTACAAACAACATTGGAAGAGACAGACCAAAATCCCTGCAAAACAAATTCTGAGAGCTAGGAAGGAAATTAAAAGAGAAAACCAAAACTGTGGTATTTTCTGGAATACTACCGGCACCTTACAAAGGACCATATGGATAGCTGGAAATAATTAATCAAAACGCATGGCTGAAGACATGGTGCACACGGGAAGGCTTCACCTATCTTGATCATTGGACCACATTCTACAACGAGGACTATCTGTATAGACGGGACGGACTGCACTTAAATAACAAGGGAACCAGTCTACTCGGAGAAAAGATCCTCGAGCAGGTTCAGAAGCATTTAAACTAGAAAGGAAGGGGGGAGAAATCAACAAAAAAACAGAAGGGAGACCGCATCAAAACAAGAACAACAACTCAGGTAAGACAACCATTAAATGTATTTATCTAAATGCTAGAAGTATCAGAAACAAAATTCTAGAACTTGAAGCTACTGCACTAACAGGTAACTATGATGTGATAGGTGTTACAGAAACTTGGTTGTCTGAGAGTGATGGGGACGAATATAATATTTGTGGGTATACACTGTATAGGAAAGACAGGCAGGACAGAAGAGGAGGAGGGGTAGCGCTATACATAAGAAACAGTCTTGAAGCCCAGGTGTTAAACCTGGACAAAGAAAATAAAGCCGAATCAATATGGGTCAGAATAACGGACAAAAATTAAAAGGGCATAATAATAGGAGCATGCTATAGACCGCCAGATTCAGACGGTGAGCACAATAATCTGTTATACAATGACATTAGAAATGCGTGTAGCAAAGGAGAAGCCATACTAATGGGGGATTTCAACTTAAAAATGGGAAAACCCGGTGGGTAGCACGAAGGATGAAATTGAAATGGTGGAAATGACAAATGACTGCTTCCTAACACAATTTGTCAAGGCACCGACTAGAGGGGAGGCATGCCTTGATTTAGTCTTTTCAAATAACGAAGATAGAATAACTAAAACAGAGGTCAGAGAACCACTGGCAAACTCAGACCACAACATGGTCTCATTTGAAGTGTTTTTTAAATCCCCAAAAGTAATGACTAAAGCTAAGGTTTACAATTTTAGAAAAGCAAACTATGAAGGTATGAAACAGAGACTAACAGAAGTAGATTGGAGTAAAATAGAGAAAACACCCACAGAAGAAGGATGGTTATTCTTCAAAAATGTAGTACTAGAGGCGCAAAACAATTACATCCCTAAAGTAGACAAATCTAAATGTAAAACTAAATTGCCAAAATGGTTTAATAGATCAATTAAAAAAAATATTCAGCGAAAAAAGGCACTTTACAGAGCATTAAAAAAGGACCAAAAAGAAAGTACGCAGAAAGAGTACATGGAACTGCAAACGCAAGTCAAAAAGGAAGTTAGAAAGGCCAAGAGAGAAATAGAAATGAACATTGCTAAGGGAGCTAAAACCAATTCCAAAATGTTTTTCCAATATTACAACAGCAAGAGAACATTCAAAGAGGAGATTAAATGTTTAAGAGATACAAATGGCAAAATCGTAGATGAAGAAAAAAAAAATAGCAAATATATTAAATGATTACTTTTCACAAGTTTTTACAAAGGAAGATACTGACAACATGCCCCACATGTCATCCAGTTCCTATCCAGTTTTAAATAACTTTAGCATAACTGAGGCAGAAGTGTTAAAGGGACTAGGAGCTCTTAAAATAAACAAATCCCCTGGGCCGGATGAGATCCTCCCAGTAGTACTCAAAGAAATGAAAGAAGTTATTTACAAACCGCTAACCAAGATCATGCAGCAGTCTCTTGACACAGGGGTGGTACCGACAGACTGGAAAATTGCAAACGTAATACCGATCCACAAAAAGGGAAACAAAACTGAACCAGGTAACTACAGACCAGTAAGCCTGACTTCTATTATATGCAAACTTATGGAAACTATAATAAGATCCAAAATGGAAAATTACCTATATGGTAACAGGGTACTGGGAGACAGTCAACATGGTTTTAGGAAAGGGTGATCGTGTCTAACTAACTTGCTTGATTTTTTTGAGGATGCAACATCCATAATGGATAATTGCAAAGCATATGACATGGTTTATTTAGATTTCCAGAAAGCTTTTGACAAAGTCCCGCACAAAAGATTAATTCTCAACTGAACGCAGTTGGGATTCAAGGAAACACATGTACATGGATTAGGGAGTGGTTAACATGTAGAAAACAGAAAGTACTGATTAGAGGAAAAACCTCAGAATGGAGTGTGGTAACCAGTGGTGTACCACAGGGATCAGTATTAGGTCCTCTGCTATTCCTAATCTACATTAATGATTTAGATTCTGGTATAGTAAGCAAACTTGTTAAATTTGCAGACGACACAAAAGTAGGAGGAGTGGCAAACACTGCTGCAGCAGCAAAGGTCATTCAAAATGATCTAGACAAGATTCAGAACTGGGCAGACACATGGCAAGTGACATTTAATAGAGAAAAGTGTAAGGCACTGCACGCAGGAAATAAAAATGTACATTATAAATATCATATGGGAGATACTGAAATTGGAAAAGGAATCTATGAAAAAGACCTAGGAGTTTTTGTTGACTCACAAATGTCTTCATCTAGACAATGTGGGGAAGCTATAAAAAAGGCTAACAAGATGCTCGGATACATTGTGAAAAGTGTTGAATTTAAATCAAGGGAAGTAATGTTAAAACTGTACAATGCACTAGTAAGACCTCATCTTGAATATTGTGTTCAGTTCTGGTCACCTCGCTATAAAAAAGATGTTGCTGCTCTAGAAAGAGTGCAAAGAAGAGCGACCAGAATTATTCCGAGCTTTAAAGGCATGTCATATGCAGACAGGCTAAAAGAACTGAATCTGTTCAGTCTTGAACAAAGAAGACTACGTGGCGACCTAATTCAAGCATTCAAAATTCTAAAAGGTATTGACAATGTCGACCCAAGTGACTTTCGACCTGAAAAAAGAAACATGGACCTGGGGTCACAAATGGAGATTAGACAAAGGGGCATTCAGAACAGAAAATAGGAGGCACTTTTTAACACAGAGAATTGTAAGGGTCTGGAACCAACTCCCCAGTAATGTTGTTGAAACTGACACCCTGGGATCCTTCAAGAAGCTGCTTGATGAGATTTTGGGATCAGTAAGCTACTAACAACCAAACGAGCAAGATGGGCCAAATGGCCTCCTCTCGTTTGTAAACTTTCTTATGTCCTTATGTTCTTATGACAATAGTGCAGACCGTGGGTCAAAGCAATGTTGTTGGGGTGCTCTTTTTGTTTTTTAAACCATTTAAATGCAAACCCATAACAAAACATGTATACAGGTTTTTTTTATTTTTAATTATTTGCCCTGCGGTTACCTTTAATTAATTTCACTATACACACTGTTGCTTTGTATATGATGTAGAATATGTGGTTGTAAACATCTAAAGCAAGTACGTACAATATTCTTTCAAATAAACGTGTTATGATTTTGAATATGCGCTTCTTTTTAGGGTCGATATTATTGTCATTGATTGCACCCCGGCACCTCTTTCTTTACCAATTAAGCATTGTGTGCATGTGTGAGGTCTTGTCAGTGTTTCAGATTGCACAAGAACAATCTGTTGATTGACAGATTTGAAAGTTGTACTCGTGTGATCTCTTTGGCTGTGTGAAAGGGTTAGGATGGTATTAACCAGTATAGACTGCGCAATTTCATGTTGTGTGAAAGGGTGTTTTACACACTTGTTAAAACGTTTCAGAGACAGCACATTGTCTGCTTTTCTGTGTGAAAATGGTGTTAGTTTGTTGAATACCCACTCTAGGATGTCTGGCTGAATCTGCCATTCGTGGGGTGCCATTACTATGCTAAGTAGATCTCCAATGCCGTTGTCAAGTCCTGGTAAATATGTTGCTTTTACTGTGATGTTCACCTGCAGAGGTCCCATGATCTTGTGCCTCCCTGATGATGTACTTTACTGCTGTAGTGTCTGTGAGAATCAATACTATTTTTTGTTTAAATTTTGGGGTGAAGTGCTTTAGTGCCAGGGAGAGCTCCAGATAATTTATGTGGCGAGATTTCTGTTTGGGTGACCACGTGTCCTGGACCCGAGCGTCCGATAGGTGTGCTTCCCACCCCAACAGGGAGGTGTCTGTATATAGACGCTGAATAGGTGGATGTGGAGACAGTGGCATCCCCATACCTACCTGAGGTGAAAGTCGACACCATCTGGCTTCTGTAGCCACCCTTGGGGCGACCTTGATGCGCTGGGAGTCTGGCAGGGTGTGGTTCCAAGAAGAAAGGAGACACCTCTGTGTGTGTCTCATATATAGCACTGCATCTCTTGCTAGGAAGACTGATGCTGCCATGTGTCTCAAACTGCTGATAGGAATGTGTTGTTAGTCTTGTTCCTTTGTTGAAATGGTTTGCCATGCCTCAAATTGTGGTGGCTCTATTCTCTGTCGGGTAAACTCTTCCTGAGATTGTACTGAACTGCTCCCAGGAAGATGAGAGATTGCGTTGGGATGAGAGACGACTTCTCTGTTGACAGTAAGCCCAAATCTTGAAAAAGGTGGAGTACCTTATCTCTGTGTCCCAAAGCTTTTTCTCTGCAGGTAGCACTTACCAGGCAAGCATCTTTGTATGGATAAACATGGATGCCCATGCCCCGAAGATGCGTTGTTACCAAAGCCATTACCTTGGTGAATACCCTGTGGGCTGTGGAGATCTATACAAATCAACCAGTCCCTTGATGACAATGGCTAGTGATACCATCTTGAATTTTTCTTTAGGAATAAAAATGTTCAGGTTCCTGAGGTCTAGCATAGGCCTGAATTTCCTGTTTTTCTTTTGGTTCAGAAAGTATCTCAAGTAATGGCCCTGGGTCTGTGAATACAAAGGCACCTCTTCTATGTCATGAGAATGCATCATAGATGTTATTTCCTCTGCAGGCAGATACCCCATGGCTTTGACCAGTCCAATACTGTCTGGATGATGCCTGTTGATGAAGGTAAAATCTGGAACAAGATTTGTAGTCCTGTTGAGTGTGCCGCAGGACCCTGGGGTCTGATGTCATTTTCTTTCTCCCTAATTGGTTACAAAATGAGACCCCATTCCTCCCATTGGCAGTGGTAGTGGTAGCCACGTACTGCTCTGCATGGTCTGAACCCCTGGCCACGCTGAGCCATGGCTGAGGTGGCTGATTTCTGAATGATGTTTGTCTGCTGGGGAAACCTCTTTTGCAAGATGCACCTCGCTCTGAGGTAGAGCAAGATCATAGCCTGTCGAGCCTTCTTCATATCAGACAGGGAATCTTTGAGGCTGGTGCCAAATAAAAGATCACCCTGAAAGGGTATCTGTAATATTTTTGTCTTGATGTACTCATTTGGATGCACAGTCTTGCAGAGATGACATTAGCCACAACTCTGGCGTTCATATCAATCGCATCACATGCTGCTTGTAGTTATACCTTTGCAGTGTTTTTTTTTCCCCTCTTCTGCCAGCTACATGGCCACCTCTAGATTTTCAGGTGTAGGTGACACAAAAGTGTAGGCAGCTGATTCCACAGCATATGCTGGTATTTTGCTGCATAAACCGGATAATTATAGACATGCATGCTGCATGCACATAGCAAATGACATTTAATAGAGAAAAGTGTAAGGTACTGCACGCAGGAAATAAAAATGTGAATTATAAATATCATATGGGAGATACGTGTCCCGCCACCTCGACAGGTTCATAACCGTGTTGCTGAGACGTGCTGAGGAACATATTAAATTCCCCAGTACCAGAGCAAAAAGGAGATAATGCAGGGCTTTTATGAGGGCGCGCACCTGCCACATGTGGTAGGTGTAATTGACTGCACCCATATTACTATCCAGGCACCTGTTCCGGTTGTCCTGTTCTATCTGGAATCCAGTTGTATTCGGAATAGTGGGAAATTTGAATAGCTAATCCATGCCATGTAAGCAGGGTATTCCGAATGAACCCGTTCGTATTCTGGATACCAGCATTCTGAAAACGTGATACCAAAGACCCACTTAGTATTAGGATACTATCAAAATACTAGCCCTTGTAGACACCTTATTCAAAAAAGTCGTTGTTTTATAATTTATACAACACTCTATTACAATAATTACAAACACATTCTTAATGTATTCTCTTCCACCAAACACACCACCTCCTCAATTGCCTAAATTGTCTGAAACATTTGTAGCTGGTGCACCAATTTATGAAAAGTAAAATCAACTTTAATCCTTGAGGTTATCAACCCTTTAAAAACAGGTACTACCACATCTGTTAAAATTCCATTCATTCTGTTTTTTCTACTTTTCAAAATTGCCATTCTTGCCTGGCTCAGTAAAAAGTTTGCCAATCGACAAAGATTTATTTCCTTTAGTGTTCTTCACCCCAAAAATAAAAGTAATTTGAGTAAAACTCAGACCCAATTCACTAAACAAATCATTCAGTAACTCAAACAAAGGCTTTAACTGATGACAAAACAAATAACAATGAAAAACAGTTTCCCTAATCAAGCAAAATTGACAAGTATCTTCTCCCCCCAGCTGAATAATGGAGAGAAATGAGTTGGTGGCCACAATGGTGTGCAATATTCTCCACTGCAGATCCCCCACTCTTTCAGGAACTGGTGATCCATACAGATTCCTCCATGCAGGTGTGATGGAGTCCTCTACCTGTAGCCTCTCTCGCCAGTGTGTATCAGGCAAGTTTTTCAACTTTTGAAAATGCAACACTTTCACACACGTCCGATACATATCTTTTTTTTTTCGTATCCCCCCGAACTGAACCTTATATCCTTCTCCAAACTTTAGGATCTGCCCTGGGGTATCAGTGGTCTATTCTATTGCAGGTTCAATTTGCAGGTCCAACTCTGGTGGTTCTATATCCAGCTGGCTTTTTCCTAGGAAAAATTGACTCAACTGCTGCAACCCTTCTACAGGCAAAACCGCTTTAAGCTGCACTAAAAACCCTCAATCTCACGCACTGACTAAAAAACCCTCAATTACACCCAGCTTACTTCCCAGTGATTTTGCAGTTTTCCAGGCTCAGTTATCAAAATGAATTAAAATTACCGACCTTCACTACTCCACTGGAAATTAAAAGTAAAACAAAACTCTTTGATTCTAAAAGATTGCATTTTTACGCTGAGTTATAAATTACAGGATCTTCAAGCAACCAATACAACCCTACAGACTTCAAATCTCACTTAATTCTAAAAACCTTCCAAGCATTCAGCATCCCCCTATAAAAAAACAGGTAAGACAAAGATTTAACTTTCCAACATCCTATAAGAACAGATGCCTATCAAAATTCAACCTCCCCACTAAACGAAGGAAAGCAAAAGCCACTGTTCTCCAGGGTAGTGATTCGTGAAAGTACAGCAGCCTCTGAAGTAACTGGAGCCTAAAAGCTGTTATTCTGCTTCTAATGTCCATCCGTCCCTGTCCTCCTCCTTCTACAGGCAAGTACAGCACCCCCTGCTTTATCCAATGCAGTCCATCCCAAAAGAAGCTCAGCAATAATTTCTGAATTTCCAACAACAGAGATGGAGGGGGATCCCAAAAAATTAATCTGTGCCACAGCATGACCACGTTATTAATAATTAAAACTCTTCCTCTATAGGAAAGTTTAATTAGAAGCCAACGCCATTTATCCAATCGGCCTTTCACCTGATCCAGTACTCCTTCCCAATTCTCTTTAGCCAGTCCCTGCTCTCCCAAGTAAACACCCAGATGTCTGAAAACCTCCCTATTCCACTTAAGCCCTGATGGTAAATCTGGTGGTCTTCTGCCCTCCCACTCTCCAATTAAATAGGCATTATTTTTGTCCCAATTTACCTGAGCTGAGGACACTCTTTCAAATACCCTCAAGCTCTCCTCATGATCTGAATGTCTTTCTTATTTGTTACTAAGACAGCAAGATCATTAGCGTAAGCCACCACCTTAACAGGCTCCATTGTCACAGTAGGGATAGACAACCCATCCGATATCTTTCTCAATTTTACCATCAGGGGTTCAAATGACAGAGAATATAACATTCCTGATAGGGAACAACCCTAGTGAATTCTCCATTGGACTTTAAAAGGAGAACATAATACACCATTTATTTTAAGTACACTAAAAATGCTACTGTAGAACAACTTAATTTTTCCCAGAAACCTGGCCAATGCCGAATGACCTAATAACATCAAAAAGATACCGGTGGTCTACATGGTCAAAAGCCTTCTCTTGATCAAGAGAAAGCAAACCAGCTTTAAAACCAAAGAGCTTGCACAATAGTGCTCATTACTCTGCTTAGTCTATTTGTCAATGCGTTTGACAAGATTTTATAATCAGTGCAAAGAATGCTTACAGGTCTCCAGTTCTTAATAAGACACAAGTCCCCTTTCTTAGGCAGCAGAGTCAATACTGCAAGCCGGCAGCTCAGTGGCAGTTCATTTTCCACAACGCATTCCTCCATCATTTCCACAGGTCACTTCCAACCTCAGACCAGAAAGTCTTACAAAACTCAACAGGTATTCCATCGATTCTGGATGTTTTGCCCATGTTGAGCCCTTCCAGAGCTTTAGAAATTTCTTGCAACGTCAGTGCACTCTCTAGCTTCGCTTTCTCTTCTTCTGGAACCTGTGTCAGCCCCTGGAGGAACTGCTCAGTTCCCTCAGATCCATCCACAGCCTCCGCCATATACAGCTGTGAAAAGAAACCCACAGTATGCTACCTGATAGCTGCAGGCTCACACAGCAACTGACCATTTGCTGTTCTAAGGCAGTGTATTGTTTTATTCTTAGCCACTTTCTTTTCCAATGCAAAAAAATATTGAGTTGTCCAGTGTCCATATACCAGTGTCCCTGTATCTGTGGGTTCAACAACTCAGCCAAACTCCTCTTTTTGAGCTTCAGGACTTGATAAAGCCTGTCACTGTATGTAGCCTTCAGTGCATTATGGAGTTCAGTAATCTCCTCCTCCAGCTCTCTCATCACCTCACTAGTGCTCTTTGTAGCATTCATAGTGTACTGTTGACAAAACAGTCGGGTCTGAATTTCTGACCTTAACTGACCTAGTGTGAGGCTCTGCGCCATTTCTATCTAGCTTGTCATCAACTATACAGTTAAAATCACCAGCTAATAAAACCACCTCTTCAGTCTCACTCTGGGCAGTAACTCCAGTCTGAAAAAAACAGCACCCTCTCTCTCCCATCATTTGGTGCATAAATATTAACAAATACCAAATCTCTACCTTCTACAGATACTTGCACTTTTAACAAGCACCCTTTAATGATCTCATTTACATTGATAGAGTCATACTTAAACCCCTTTGCAAATAATATGGCAACTCCAGCACTAAAATTCATCCCATGAATAAAAATAACCTCCCCTTCCCAATCCTGAATCCATTCAGATTTATTATTGTCATCTGTGTGGGTCTCCTGGAGCAAGGCAACATTAAATTTCTTTTGATTTAAATATTAAAAACAGAGCTGCTCTCTTTGCACAAGCTCTACCTCCATTAATATTTGATGTTCCTACATTTAGAGACTGCATTTTAGGGTTTAAAGGAGAGAAACACTGGAATTTATAAACACCAGTAAAAATGCACACATAAAAAAAATAATGCTTGTGTAGACTTATCCATCATTACTTTTTTTTTTAGAGAGGCACAAACTTTGCTTATTATATTTTTTAATTGATCTTTTTCTCTTTGCTCCATTCCCAATACAGCTGCATTATGCCTAATTTGCTCTGCCAACTTAAAAACAATTTTAAATCAGGGAAGTACTCAATAACTTCAATCCCTCTTTTCCCTTTAATGAAGCTTAGAAATGCCTGAATGCTTTCAGCACTGTACCCCCTCTCGCTTGTTGACTAGATGACTTATCGGAGCTAATCGAGGAGTCAGTATCACTGCCAGTGCTGTGTGTTTGAGCACAATCTACTCTCGGTTAGCTCGCTCACTGATTTACCACCCTGACTGACTCCATCCTCAGAAACAAGGCCGAGTTTAGCTGCAAAACTGTGTTTAATTTTAGCCTTTCTTTTCCCTTGGAATTTAAACTCACCCACTTCCACCTCCTTTTCTAACTCTAAAACTGCACCCTCATTCTGCTCAGCGCTTTCCTCAATCTGCTCTCTCCCCTCAAAACCCTGTTCGCCATCACCACAGGAATCCCTCTAGCCTCAGCCTCAATCACAGCTTCTCCCATCTTCCTCTCTATTTCGGATGATTCCTGCAGCTCACTCTCCCCATCTACCCCACCAGACTCGACCAAACCAGGTTGGAGCTTTTCAGCCTCTCGCTCTAGTCTTCCTTTTAAAAGGACCATCAACCGGCTCTCCGGTTCAGCTGCGCTCTCTCTCACCTCAATGGCTTCTTCCCCCTCACTTTCAGTTTCTCCTACAGTCTTGCAGTTCTTCGCAATATGCCTTTTACATCCACATTTAAAACATTTCATTAAATCAGAAACAAACACCAATATTCGCTACCATCCACCCAAAACCTAAACGCTACATTTAGCTCTCCAGTCAGGTCATTCAGAAGCATATATAACTATCTTCTGAAAGAAACAACGTGCTTTAAATCCGGCAGTTTACAACCCCGAGGAATCACTGTAATGCTTGACATTATTACACAATGACAGCTTAGCTCTCTCTCTATAAGTTCATTTTTCAGAAAAGGCAGAATATTTGAAATTGTATTTTCCTGGCGGGAGCAGCAAGAGGCAGAACAGACACTAACACACTGTCAATAACCAAACCCTGCTGAACCATTTCCGAAACGAATATTTCATTGCTCAGAAATACCACTACAACCTTATTCATATGCGACACAGACTTGATATTCTCACACCCAATTATTTTTCCAAGTTCAACCACACATTTCTCAACCGGGACAGACACATCCACAACTTTTATGCCATTTCTCTGTGTTATATTTTCAAAGTTAAGAACTGAACCCCTCGGGATTCCCCCCGACTTTGGCCATCACGGCCGAAAATTATAAAAGACCCAACTATTAAACCTTTGTTTTAAAAAAAAACCTAAAAGCATAAGAAATAAAGGATGAAACATGAAAAAGAAAAAACAGGGGTGAAAACCCCTCAATCACGCCGAGTTCCTCACTCTACACACGCTTCAAACACTCCCATCACACACAGCGACAGCCAGACATCAAGAGTAGATAGATAGATAGATAGATAGATAGAGATAGATAGATAGATAAACATTTATTTATTATCCTTTATTTAACTAGGTAGTCACTTTGAGATTAAAACCTCTTTTACGAGCGAGACCTAGCCAAGCACACAATAAAATTAAATTAAGACACAGGCAAATCACATTTAAAACAATATATCACATTTAAAACAAAATACACAAAAGTAGTCAACTATTTAAAACAATTACAACTCATGCAGTTTACTCTTAAACTGCAATAAAGATATCAATAGGTTGCGCATGCAACCCCGGCTCCCTGAAAGAGAAAATAACCATCAAGGTATGGGACATTGCAGTCACGCAGTAGGTATTGGTTGAGCTTTATAGCAAAGCTGCCGACAGGCCTCTGCGCGAGCTGACGTGTAAGCTCGCCCCCCTGGGAGCTTAGTATAGGCAGCGTGCGGAGACTCTCTTCCTCTTTTGCTCTTCAGGCCGTGAAGGCTTCCGGAGCGACCTCGCGGCTTGATTGTTATTTTCTCTTTCAAGGAACCAGGGTTGCATCCGCAACCTGTCGTTCCCTTTCAAGTCAAAAATAACCATCAAGGTATGGGAACAGTGTACCCAAGCCGTCGCTAGGGAGGATTCTCGGCAGTAGGACAGACTTACGTCATAACGCAACTGCGTAGGCAATACATCCATGCATATGCGGAGCTGCGCCTCAGCGTCTATGATAGCAATGACACCTGTCCTAATGTGGAATAGTCAACACCCTATTGGCATCCTGAGGTGCCACAGAGTGTAGTACACATGCTCCAAATAGTGGAGCAAAGGAATCCAGTACGTTTAATCTGTAAAACCTCATAAAAGTATGCGGTGCAGCCCAACTGGCTGCCGCGCAAATGTAAGACACCGGCATCCCTCTAAAGGAGGGCCCAGGATGTCGCCATACCCCTAGTGGAATGCGCCTTCAACTGCCCTGGTGGCGGAAGGCCTGCAGATTCATAAGCTAATTTAATAGCATCCACTATCCAATGGGAAAGGAGTCGTTTAGACAACGGCTGACCCAAAGTCTTACAACCATGGCATATGAACAATTGTTCTGTTTGCCTCACAGTCGTTGTACGGTCAATATAACACCTCAATGCCCGCACAGGGCAGAGCATGTGTAACCGTTCTTCCTCTGGGGAAGAAAAAGGAGGAGGATGGAATGCCATCAACTCGACTGGTTGGTTCATATGAAACTGGGATATGACCTTGGGTAAAAAGGCTGGATATGGGCGCATGGAGACCTTAGAACTGTCTCCTGTGAAACGAGTACATGATGGATGCACTGACAGTGCATGTAACTCGCTGATGCGTTTGGCTCTACTAGGCTCTACTAAACGCAGTTTTTAAAGACATGAGCTTCATATCTACGGTGTGGAGAGGCTCGAATGGTGCCTTGGTAAGGGCTTCCAGCACCACATCAAGGCTCCATGATGGTAAACTGGTCGTTCTTTGAGGTCGCAAACGTCTTGGGCCCTTTAGGAACCGTGATGCCAGAAAATGGCAACCTGGTGATAACCCGTCAATGCGTACATGGTAAGCCGACATGGCGGCTAAATACACTTCAAGTGTAGAGGGAGATTTCCCTTCATCTAACGGTTTTTGTAGAAACTAATATCACTGCCACAGGGCAAGATATTGGGTCATGGCCCCCCACCAGACACCAATCTTGGAACAACTGCCACTTGTATGAGTACTGCGACCTAGTAGAGGGTGCTGTAGCACTCTGAATGGTTGAAATCACCGCCGTTGAGAGCCCTAAGGCTGACAGGCACTCCCGTTCAGGGGCCAAGCCCATAGCTGCATGAGCCTGGGGATAATAGGTCTGCGGGCCTGGGATAATAGGTCTGCTCGTAGTGAAGCTCCCGCGGGCGACGATGCAGCAACTGCACCAGGCTCATAAACCATATTCTCCGAGGCCACCAGGATCACTGTCGCCTGCTCTACCCTGACCCTCTCTAAGAAGGCGGGGAGCATCGGAATCGGTGGAAACGCATATAGGAACCCTGGCGGCCAAGCGTGAGCCAGCGCATCGACTCCTCGGTTGCTGTCGAGGTCCCTCACCTAGAACCATAGGGGGCAGTGCGTGGTCTCTCGCGAAGTGAAGAGCTCTACTTGCGCCCTGCCAAACCATTCCCAAACGCACCCTACCACCTGAGGGTGGAGACGCCATTCCCCTGCAAGAGGCCCTCCTCTGGATAGGAGATCCGCTGCATAATTGACTATGAATTAGATCATATGAATTAGGTAGGTGAACAGCGCGCAGAGAGGTCAAATGCGGCTGTGCCCATAGCAACCGTAGGCCGCCCTGGCGGTTGATATACGCCACAACCGTGGTGTTGCCCGACCGCACTAACACATGCTTGCCTAGAAGCACTGGCAAGAAGTGCCGAAGGGCGAGGTCCACTGCTCTGAGTTCCAGAGCATTGATGTGGGCTGACCTCCAGGGTCCTGACCACACTCCGCGGATCCCTGTGCCGTTCCAGACTGCTCCCCAACCTTGGTTGGAAACGTCGGTCGTGACAACCTCCCTTAGGAAGATGGGACCAAAGCGCATGCCCTGGCGGATGTTTGACGGAACTTTCCACCAGCGCTGTGCTCCCCAGCAGGTTGGAGATACCGTCAACCTGCGGCGTTTGTCTCTCCGCGGATGCAACGCGAAGGCATTGAACCAGGCCTGTAGAGGTCTCTGGTGTAACAAGCCCAAGGGAAGGGCTCGCGAGGCGGCAGCCCAGCCCCAGCATGCGCCGACACAGCTCCATGCTGATTGTTTCTCTCAACATGAACAGGGAGAGACACCACTCCAGCAAGTCAACTCTGTGTCGACAGGGTCGCGTCCATGGACACTGAGTCCAGATGCAGAGACCTCGGTCAAGCATTCCCTGAGTACGTGGACAGGCTCCTAGAACGAACAGGAGACGACCCGGTAGGAGTCGTCCACATCGGTACAAACAACATTGGAAGAGACAGACCAAAATCCCTGCAAAACAAATTCTGAGAGCTAGGAAGGAAATTAAAAGAGAAAACCAAAACTGTGGTATTTTCTGGTATACTACCGGCACCTTGCAAAGGACCATATGGACAGCTGGAAATAATTAATCAAAACGCATGGCTGAAGATGTGGTGCACACGGGAAGGCTTCACCTATCTTGATCATAGGACCACATTCTACAACGAGGACTATCTGTATAGACGGGATGGACTGCATTTAAATAACAAGGGAACCAGTCTACTCGGAGAAAAGATCCTTGAGCAGGTTCAGAAGCATTTAAACTAGAAAGGAAGGGGGGAGAAATCAACAAAAAAACAGAAGGGAGACCGCATCAAAACAAGAACAACAACTCAGGTAAGACAACCATTAAATGTATTTATCTAAATGCTAGAAGTATCAGAAACAAAATTCTAGAACTTGAAGCTACTGCACTAACAGGTAACTATGATGCGATAGGTGTTACTGAAACTTGGTTGTCTGAGAGTGATGGGGACGAATATAATATTTGTGGGTATACACTGTATAGGAAAGACAGGCAGGACAGAAGAGGAGGAGGGGTAGCGCTATACATAAGAAACAGTCTTGAAGCCCAGGTGTTAAACCTGGACAAAGAAAATAAAGCCGAATCAATATGGGTCAGAATAACAGACAAAAATTCAAAGGGTATAATAATAGGAGCATATTATAGATTCAGACGGTGAGCACAATAATCTGTTATACAATGACATTAGAAATCCGTGTGGCAAAGGAGAAGCCATACTAATGGGGGATTTCAACTTCCTCCAAATAAAATGGGAAAACCCGGTGGGTAGCACAAAGGATGAAATAGAAATGGTGGAAATGACAAATGACTGCTTCCTAACACAATTTGTGAAGGCACCGACTAGAGGGGAGGCATGCCTTGATTTAGTCTTTTCAAATAACGAAGATAGAATAACTAAAACAGAGGTCAGAGAACCACTGGCAAACTCAGACCACAACATGGTCTCATTTGAAGTGTTTTTTAAATCCCCAAAAGTAATGACTAAAGCTCAGGTTTACAATTTTAGAAAAGCAAACTGTGAAGGTATGAAACAGAGACTAACAGAAGTAGATTGGAGTAAAATAGAGAAAACACCCACAGAAGAAGGATGGTTGTTCTTCAAAAATGTAATACTAGAGGCGCAAAACAATTACATCCCTAAAGTAGACAAATCTAAATGTAAAACTAAATTGCCAAAATGGTTTAATAGATCAATTAAAAAAAATATTCAGCGAAAAAAGGCACTTTACAGAGCATTAAAAAAGGACCAAAAAGAAAATACGCAGAAAGAGTACATGGAACTGCAAACGCAAGTCAAAAAGGAAGTTAGAAAGGCCAAGAGAGAAATAGAAATGAACATTGCTAAGGGAGCTAAAACCAATTCCAAAATGTTTTTCCAATATTACAACAGCAAGAGAACATTCAAAGAGGAGATTAAATGTTTAAGAGATACAAATGGCAAAATCGTAGAGGAAGAAAAAAAAATAGCAAATATATTAAATGATTACTTTTCACAAGTTTTTACAAAGGAAGATACTGACAACATGCCCCACATGTCATCCAGTTCCTATCCAGTTTTAAATAACTTTAGCATAACTGAGGCAGAAGTGTTAAAGGGACTAGGAGCTCTTAAAATAAACAAATCCCCTGGGCCGGATGAGATCCTCCCAGTAGTACTCAAAGAAATGAAAGATGTTATTTACAAACCGCTAACCAAGATCATGCAGCAGTCTCTTGACACAGGGGTGGTACCGACAGACTGGAAAATTGCAAACGTAATACCGATCCACAAAAAGGGAAACAAAACTGAACCAGGTAACTACAGACCAGTAAGCCTGACTTCTATTATATGCAAACTTATGGAAACTATAATAAGATCCAAAATGGAAAATTACCTATATGGTAACAGGGTCCTGGGAGACAGTCAACATGGTTTTAGGAAAGGGAGATCGTGTCTAACTAACTTGCTTGATTTTTTTGAGGATGCAACATCGATAATGGATAATTGCAAAGCATATGACATGGTTTATTTAGATTTCCAGAAAGCTTTTGACAAAGTCCCGCAAAAAGATTAATTCTCAACTGAACGCAGTTGGGATTCAAGGAAACACATGTACATGGATTAGGGAGTGGTTAACATGTAGAAAACAGAAAGTACTGATTAGAGGAAAAACCTCAGAATGGAGTGTGGTAACCAGTGGTGTACCACAGGGATCAGTATTAGGTCCTCTGCTATTCCTAATCTACATTAATGATTTAGATTCTGGTATAGTAAGCAAACTTGTTAAATTTGCAGACGACACAAAAGTAGGAGGAGTGGCAAACACTGTTGCAGCAGCAAAGGTCATTCAAAATGATCTAGACAAGATTCAGAACTGGGCAGACACATGGCAAGTGACATTTAATAGAGAAAAGTGTAAGGTACTGCACGCAGGAAATAAAAATGTACATTATAAATATCATATGGGAGATACTGAAATTGGAGAAGGAATCTATGAAAAAGACCTAGGAGTTTTTGCTGACTCAGAAATGTCTTCATCTAGACAATGTGGGGAAGCTATAAAAAAGGCTAACAAGATGCTTGGATACATTGTGAAAAGTGTTGAATTTAAATCAAGGGAAGTAATGTTAAAACTGTACAATGCACTAGTAAGACTTCATCTTGAATATTGTGTGCAGTTCTGGTCACCTCACTATAGAAAAAATATTGCTGCTCTAGAAAGAGTGCAAAGAAGAGCGACCAGAATTATTCCGGGCTTAAAAGGCATGTCATATGCAGACAGGCTAAAAGAATTGAATCTGTTCAGTCTTGAACAAAGAAGACTACGTAGCGACCTATTTCAAGCATTCAAAATTCTAAAATGTATTGACAGTGTCGACCCAAGGGACTTTTTCAGCCTGAAAAAAGAAACAAGGACCAGGGGTCACAAATGGAGATTAGACAAAGGGGCATTCAGAACAGAAAATAGGAGGCACTTTTTTACACAGAGAATTGTAAGGTTCTGGAATCAACTCCCCAGTAATGTTGTTGAAGCTGACACCCTGGGATCCTTCAAGAAGTTGCTTGATGAGATTCTGTGATCACTAAGCTACTAACAAACAAACGAGCAAGATGGGCCGAATGGCCTCCTCTCTTTTGTAAACTTTCTTATGTTCTTATGTTCTTAAAAGGCATTAACATTCTTAAGGACATATACAGTAAGTACAGGCTTATTAATTTCCATGAATTGCGTTCACACTTTAACCTACCAGGATCATAATTTTTCTTTTATCTTAAACTGCGTTCTGCTTTATGTGCTCATGGGGTTCCCTTGGGATCGGAACTTGCATTACATCCTATAGTGAATTGGGTCTTGGGTGATTCCTCTAAAGGGCTAGTTTCAACTATATACTTGCATCTACTAAAAGCTTCATATAATCCACAGACATTGTTGAAATTATGGGTGAAAGATCTAGCCTGAGAGGATGGGCTAATTGACTGGAACGCAGTCTGGGACGATATATTTAATGCATCTAAAAACCCCAATCACCACCTAATTCATTTTAAATTATGTCACAGGTCATATTGCAGTGTATAATACATACACATATATATATATATATATATATATATATATATATATATATATATATATCTGCAGTGACTCTCTAATGCACGTAGCATGTAACATGTGATATTACAAAAAAAAAAACATACACAAAACCCAACTTAGACTCTTAATCTTAGTTAGTTATCCCCTGACCCCACAAAAAAAATATATAAACTTTTAGGAATTATAATAACTTAAAATGTACAGGTGTTACTAAAAAAATAATACAAGTTTAATTCCATGTTACTCTGGTTTAGTTATTTGTGAGTGGGGTTTGGGCCTATTAAATGGAGATTCGTAGTTCCGACTGTGCTGGTACCTCATGGATGTATTGTAACTAAGTCACATAAATATATTTCTGCTGGAATTATCACTTTAAAAATAAATCGTTAAATCTGTGTTAATGAAAAGTAAACCAGGAATGACATTTAAATTTTTTCTTTCCTTCCCTTTCCATCATCAAAAAGACGCCAAGCACAGGTCTCTAATCATTTTCTGATCGAGGGCTGAAGTTTCCGCGGCAGGATGAAGCGTGACAGTCTGCCTTGCCTCCAGTGAGTCCAGCTGTGCTTAAGGAGAGGGGTGGAGCTCAGAATAAGTGCAAGTTAGTTCTGTTCAACTATTTAATGTTTTGTTCTGCACATTATTTTTACTTGGAAATATATGCTATAAAAAGTATGTGTAATACATTTTATATGCTGCATTTTGTACGATTTATTTGAGACTTTTAATTTTTGGAAAATCTATTATCTATACAAGGTATAGCTTTGCTGTGGCCAAAAGTTATTTGAATTACAATGTTGTTAGTAACCATGGTTTTATTGTATGTCGAACATGATAAAGGGATTTCTCTAAATGAGACATTTCTCAATGGCACAAAAAGTCTTTTTTTTTTTAAGCATAAAATTCGATATCACCCATGCTCTAAATTCTTACAAAAATAAACGTCAATCTTAATTGTCCTGAGTCGAATTTTTTTAATTATATATATTATAATATATATATTATATTATTAATATATATATATATATATATATATATATATATATATATATATATATATATATATATTATATATATATATATATATATATATATATATATAGCCAGCAGAAATGGTAGAAGTGACCTGCTACAGAAGCATCTGTTTCACCTGTTTTGCAAGTGTCAAAGTTTACATTAAAGTCAAAGTGTTACCAAATTAGGGCAGGGCTTCTCAAACTCTGTCCTGGGGACCCCCTGTGGCTGCTGGTGAACTTTTGTTAACAAGTAAAAATGTTTAATTAAGCAAGCACAGTTCAAGTTGATTCCTAAGATCAATTCAGTGACTCTCGAGTAAACCTTTACTTTTTGGTCAGTGTCCAGGGGGTCCCCAGGACTGAGTTTGAAAATCCCTGGTTTCGGGTCTCTACTAACATTTTACTTTCTTTCAATGCTTCGTGTTTGGATTGTTTTAGTAAGTTTAGCATCAGTATTTTATTAGGTCTCTTTTTTTTTTTTTTTTTTTTTTTTTTTTTTTTTATATAAACTTCCGCTTTTCACTTTTTAGGATGCATTTTTTAACAAAAGGTTTAAGTTAAGGTAAACGGGGTGAGTGTTTGCATATGAAAACATCTCCAGACAACTGAACAACTACTGAGGGCTGTCAAAATCAATCAAGTAAGTCTTGTCATACTGTAACTTTAGATTTATGTTACCAAATTAAAATTATTAAGGGATGGTAATATGTCTATGTGCCGAAAAATGTGCGACGAGATCCTAAAAATGCTGCCAGCTAGTGCTGAAAATGCCAACTCATTTTTATTGTACAAAACAAATCGGTTTCAGTTCACTCTTTTGTCAGTATCTTTCGATTTCGAATTTTATGCACGTGTTGGTTTCAGTTTGGGAAAATTGTAACCGTTGCATCCCAAGCTCACTTTAACCTGCAGTAATTGCCACTCAATCTAAAATCAACATATTATAGTCTAGCTCCCAGTTCACTAATGAATAACAACTCCATAACACTCACTTTGGTGTACCTTTCATCTATTTCAGATTCTCTTAACCCATTTACACTAGCCACTTTTAAGCTGACTTTTTTGTGTGTGTAATCGCAGCTGGCCCAGTTCCAGCTGTCCTAAAAGTCGCCTGCTCCAGAGGGGGCCCTGCGATGGCATTTGCTGTTTTTTGGTCTATTGTAATTGCAACGGTCCCTGAGACGGCTGGCGTTTGCCACGTACAATCGTGGACAACACCCCCATTGCCTCAGCATCAAACAAGCATCAACAACAGCAACACAAATTTGGGACCGCTCCTCGGAAAACAGAACCAAAAAATATATTTGACACAACGCTGACAGAGGCAGAGGATTCCAAAATACAAACAGACTTTTATATTTGTTTATAATGCAAGATGAAATGGTAGCCGTATTAGTCCAGAGATGACAAACAAAGAGAAAGAGATGCGATACCTTTTATTGGACTAACTAAACAAAAATTAGTCACAAGCTTTCAAGACCTCAAAGGTCTCTTCAGGTGAAAGTAGGAGAGACTGATGCTATAATGTGAAAGACATTTAATAATTCATATGGGATAAATGTGAAACAAGCCTAGTTGCCACGGAACTTTGTCAGAAATAAAAAATTTTGCACACATCTACAAATGTAACCTGTGACCATACTTTGATACATATTAAAATGAGGAAATGTTTTGTTTTGTGGGTACCTTTATCTAGAATTAAACAAATCATTACTGTTGGACAACATGGAAAGAAGCTTGAATGCAATATAAGATGCATATGTTTGCAGGTTTGTACACTCTTAGTTTTTTAAGGAGATTATCAGAGGAGGTATAGTAACTGGTAAATCCGAGATTGCAAGATTACATTTAATTCCACTGACAATGACCGTCTGACTGCTGGAATAAACACAATCGCACATTGCTGGAGTAACCGATGCGCTCAAGAGATAACACAGGTTAAGCACAAAAGAACAAAAGGCCACACCAAGATAACACCATCTTAGGCAGTGTGAGCAAGAACCAGTTTCTTTATGACACGTACATGAGACTCTCCATAGCGGGTTGCTCAGGGTGATTGAACCCACAAAGAGAAGAAAGGAGGGGGGCTGAGGTCAGTGGCTTTTTAATCAAAGTGCACTCAGCTCACTTCTCTCTTTCATTAAGACTAGTATTGGAAACTTGTCGATCGAGAAGTCCTGAAGGATCAAACCTACAGTATTGCATTGCATTATTTAATTCTGTTATGTTTTGTTTTGTACCGTGCAGTTTGCATATGAAAGTGTGATCTGTATGGTTTTGTTTTGAGCGTTCTTTTTGTTTCCAGAATTAAACCTATACATATTTAAAAAAACAAACTAATATCTGAAGTAAAGGACTGTGCATTTCTTTCATCAAGAAGCAATTACTCACTACTTCAAAAAACTACTTCAATTACAGTAATGTCGCTAAGACAATGAAAGGATTCCTTCACGGGGTGAATACAAGTAACAAGCTTTTGCTACTGTAATCAAATTTTTTAAAAGTATAAAACAGCATCCGTGTGCACAGCAAGTTAACAGTACAGTAATTCATTTATTAGGTTGTGTTTGTGCCATTCAAAATAAAATGCCATGCATTAAGTGTTTAATAGTTCTGACTAGGTGCATGTCACACGTTCAAAAGGGAATAGCTGATTATTTTTTTCTAATCTGTTTTTTGTACAGTTAATATGTTCTGATTAGATGACAATAGAAAGAAAACATGCTGGTATAATCTATAAAAAACACACTCAGTGTTTATTTTTTTAATTATGATTGTGTTATTATAAATGGTTTCAGAGTTGCTACATCAGTGAATTGAAGAAAAATAAACATTCCAGTTTTTCACTCTGGAAATCTGGTAACACCAGATGTGAATATAAGTGTAAGCACTAGCTTCAGATCCAAAAGCACTACTTTTAAAAAAAGAACTGAAGGAAATCTTTGTATTTCTGAAAAGCTTTATTTTTTTAACAGCATCATCAACAGAACAGCGATGCGTTAGTATAGATTTATTGTTAGCAAAAAACTTGTTCTGGGGGGAGAACGTACACAATTTAGAAGTCTATGTGTTTCTCTTATGGGTAATACAATTAATTATTGTTTACATTTACATATTGAAAAGAGTTGTCAGACTGATGTGTAAATGTAGCCTACACAATAACATCTGTTTCTTTAAATGTCCAATAAGCACATTTTGCAATGCTTCGCTCCGCAACATTCAATCTCAATTAGCAATGAACCACCACCTTGAAATAGAAACACACAAGTGATACATATGACAGGCTTGGTGTTGATTGAAACACTTCTGCTTCTTTTTGGGGAGGGGAAATGTCTTTGCCCAAGGGGAGGTGGTTATGACGTCCTTGAGGGCCTACTTCCACATGCTGAACAAAGGCAGCTCACGTCTGTGTTCACGTGTAAACAGGTGGCTCAACTGATAGAAATCATCTAATCTGATTGACTCGGATCCAGTTCATGTCCAAGGTGTACATATACTAATAAACTTGGTAGTAATTTAGCCATCTCATTAAAACATCACAGAAACTAGAAAGGTAAATATAGCATTGCACTGTATCTCTTGTCCTTCATATCCGGTCCTGTGGTGCCTGCTGGTTTTCATTCCAACTTTCTCAATTACTCAGTCAAACCCTTATTTGAACTAATAATGTTCTTAATTAGACCTTTTAAATTGTTCTCGGCTCATAAAAAGTTGTTGATTTCAAGTTTTATAAAAGTATGTAGTAAACTGGAAAACTACAACTGTTTAACAGCTGAAAATAATTAAAAAGGTCTAATTAAGCACATTATTGGTTCAATTAAGGGTATGATTAAGTAATTGAGAACTCAGTTGGAATGAAAACCAGCAGACACAGGGGTCCCCAGGACCAGGACTGTGAAACCCTGACCTAGTGTCCTTTAAAATGACTGTTTGAACTCCAGATTCAGTTTTGTTTTTGTAGTGTTACTGTGTGTATTACTGGCCACCAGGAATGAATAAGCATTCCTGGAAATAAAATACAAAATTAAAATAAATTTAAAAACGTAGTTGTTTTTTCATTTTTATTTTGTATTTAATGGTCGCTTTTGTCAATTCCCATAAAACCATACAAGATCCTGTGCATTTTAAATGTTTGGCCGTTTTATTAATGGGGCATATACACGGCATAACACGCGGTAGTACGGTACTGCCCCATTGCAAATTCTAAAAGTGACAGCAACACATCTAGATTTCAGTAGAAGAATGAATATGAAATGGCTGAAATAAGAAGGTTGCAATGTGCGACCTCAACACTCAAATAGTGCGTGCATTATCAATACACAAATTATGTTCATATGATTATGTTGTCTGATAGACTACAGTAGCTCGAATTAGTTTATGAAAAATATACGTAATGTAACGGGACCCACAACTAACTCCTATCTCACAGTACAGATACGACTGGTATTATCCTATTCCAAGCAGTGTCAACGGCAGAGGAGACGTAAATAACAAGCACAGCGAGACACCACTGACTACATCACATAAAGACACATCTTCTTAGTCGTTACTTTAGCGCTTTGACCCAAACCACAAAAAAAACACAATAACGTAACAAGACAGCTCGCAAATCCTGCTTCCCTCGAGAAATACAATATCCTTTTAAAACGAACAACCTGTACCAATGCAGTTCTATAAAACATTCCATTTCTACACAAATCAATAATATATAAACTGTCGATTACAATATTGAGCTTCAATCAAGGAATGCCAACCCGGTATCACGTCTCTTCCTCCTACACAATTTTAACTTTAAAAAAGTTCCAACGTATCCATTCATTATTTTCTATACCGGGGTCAGATATAAACACATTGCTGTTTTGCTATCGTTATTCTTGCCGTTATTAATTTTACACATTCATGATAACAATAAAACTAATGAGATGACACACAATGACACAGGCTGTGTATACCGTGTCAATTACATCATAACTACCGCTGGACAGTTTGAAATCGACAAGTTCCCAAAACGTTACAGGCGCCAAAGTGCTCTCCCCACGAGAACTTCTCTCTTTTCCTCTCTACTATCTAAAAATATGTCTGTGGCGAGTCGGAGAACAGTAACTTACTATGATTTTCTTACCTGCTCGTCACACAGTTACTCTTCTTTTGCTCTTTAAGTCCCAAAGCTACCCCTCTCCTGAACCTCACAAGCCCTGCCCCTGCCTAGCGTCTTATTGGCTGTGGCGATTGAGATTCTCTGGCCACAGCGCTGTCCAATGGATGAATCTGTTGGCAATCAAACAGAGAGCGAGGGCACTTCCGTTCCAAAGGTCGTTGTGCGCAAGTACGTTGAGTGGTCGCAGTAAGTATTGTTGGGGAGAGTTGCAATGCAGTGTAGATTATAACTGCAGCACTGTGAAGTTAACATGGCAGTCTGTGAATGTGAAGCATAGGATTGGATAATGTATTTTATGGTACACACTACTGAGGGTCAGTGTCCAAATCAGTGCAATTGTTTCCACGATTTAACGGGACCAATAAGGTTATGAGTACAGTTCTTAGCCAGCTATTGTGTATCATTGTATGCCACTTATGTCTAGTGCGTTCTACAATGCACTCCAGTAGACCCATGTTCTGTACTAGCCCTATTATTGGGGTAGAGGTACCATATCTAATAAATATCTATATCTATATCTAGATCTAGATGTGTGTGTGTGTGTGTGTGTGTGTGTGTGTGTGTGTGTGTGTGTATATATATATATATATATGTATACATAGTGCTCTGGAAAAAATTAGGAGACCACTGCAAATTTTTCTTCAATCAGCATCTCTACATAAGAACATAAGAAAGTTTACAAACGAGAGGAGGCCTTTCGGCCCATCTTGCTCGTTTGGTTGTTAGTAGCTTATTGATCCCAGAATCTCATCAAGCAGCTTCTTGAAGGATCCCAGGGTGTCAGCTTCAACAACATTACTGGGGAGTTGGTTCCAGACCCTCACAATTCTCTGTGTAAAAAAGTGCCTCCTATTTTCTGTTCTGAATGCCCCTTTGTCTAATCTCCATTTGTGACCCCTGGTCCTTGTTTCTTTTTTCAGGCTGAAAAAGTCCCTTGGGTCGACACTGTCAGTACCTTTTAGAATTTTGAATGCTTGAATTAGGTCGCCACGTAGTCTTCTTTGTTCAAGACTGAACAGATTCAATTCTTTTAGCCTGTCTTTATATGACATGCCTTTTATGCCCGGAATAATTCTGGTCGCTCTTCTTTGCACTCTTTCTAGAGCAGCAATATCTTTTTTATAGTGAGGTGACCAGAACTGCACACAATATTCAAGATGAGGTCTTACTAGTGCATTGTACAGTTTTAACATTACTTCCCTTGATTTAAATTCAACACTTTTCACAATGTATCCGAGCATCTTGTTAGCCTTTTTTATAGCTTCCCCACATTGTTTAGATGAAGACATTTCTGAGTCAACAAAAACTCCTAGGTCTTTTTCACAGATTCCTTCTCCAATTTCAGTATCTCCCATATGATATTTATAATGTACATTTTTATTTCCTGCGTGCAGTACCTTACACTTTTCTCTATTAAATGTCATTTGCCATGTGTCTGCCCAGTCTTGAATCTTGTCTAGATCATTTTGAATGACCTTTGCTGCTACAACAGTGTTTGCCACGCCTCCTACTTTTGTGTCGTCTGCAAATTTAACAAGTTTGCTTACTATACCAGAATCTAAATCATTAATGTAGATTAGGAATAGCAGAGGACCTAATACTGATCCCTGTGGTACACCACTGGTTACCACACTCCATTCTGAGGTTTTTCCTCTAATCAGTACTTTCTGTTTTCTAATGTTAACCACTCCATAATCCATGTACATGTGTTTCCTTGAATTCCAACTGCGTTCAGTTTGAGAATTAATCTTTTGTGCGGGACTTTGTCAAAAGCTTTCTGGAAATCTAAATAAACCATGTCATATGCTTTGCAATTATCCATTATCGATGTTGCATCCTCAAAAAAATCAAGCAAGTTAGTTAGGCACGATCTCCCTTTCCTAAAACCATGTTGACTGTCTCCCAGGACCCTGTTACCATATAGGTAATTTTCCATTTTGGATCTTATTATAGTTTCCATAAGTTTGCATATAATAGAAGTCAGGCTTACTGACAAGTTACCTGGTTCAGTTTTGTTTCCCTTTTTGTGGATCGGTATTACGTTTGCAATTTTCCAGTCTGTCGGTACCACTCCTGTGTCAAGAGATTGCTGGATAGGAACAGGTTGACACGTGGGGCATGTTGTCCGTATCCTCCTTTGTAAAAACTTGTGAAAAGTAATCATTTAATATATTTGCTATTTTTTTTTCTTCATCTACGATTTTGCCATTTGTATCTCTTAAACATTTAATCTCCTCTTTGAATGTTCTCTTGCTGTTGTAATATTGGAAAAACATTTTGGAATTGGTTTTAGCTCCCTTAGCAATATTCATTTCTATTTCTCTCTTGGCCTTTCTAACTTCCTTTTTGACTTGCGTTTGCAGTTCCATGTACTCTTTCTGCATACTTTCTTTTCGGTCCTTTTTTAACGCTGTATAAAGTGCCTTTTTTCCGCTGAGTATTTTTTTAATTGATCTATTAAACCATTTTGGCAATTTAGTTTTACATTTAGATTTGTCTACTTTAGGGATGTAATTGTTTTGTGCCTCTAGTACTACATCTTTGAAGAAAAACCGTCCTCCTTCTGTGGGTGTTTTCTCTATTTTACTCCAATCTACTTCTGTTAGTCTCTGTTTCATACCTTCATAGTTTGCTTTTCTAAAATTGTAAACCTGAGCTTTAGTCATTACTTTTGGGGTTTTAAAAAACACTTCAAATGAGACCATGTTGTGGTCTGAGTTTGCCAGTGGTTCTCTGACCTCTATTTTAGTTATTCTATCTTCGTTATTTGAAAAGACTAAATCAAGGCATGCCTCCCCTCTAGTCGGTGCCTTGACAAATTGTGTTAGGAAGCAGTCATTTATCATTTCCACCATTTCAATTTCATCCTTCGTGCTACCCACCGGGTTTTCCCGTTTTATATGGGGGAAGTTGAAATCACCCATTAGTATGGCTTCTCCTTTGCTACATGCATTTCTAATGTCATTGTATAACAGATTATTTTGCTCACCGTCTGAATCTGGTGGTCTATAGCATGCTCCTATTATTATGCCCTTTGAATTTTTGTCCGTTATTCTGACCCATATTGATTCGGTTTTATTTTCTTTGTCCAGGTTTAACACCTGGGCTTCAAGACTGTTTCTTATGTATAGCACTATCCTCTTTTGTCCTGCCTGTCTTTCCTATACAGTGTATACCCACAAATATTATATTTGTCCCCATCACTCTCAGACAACCAAGTTTCTGTAACACCTATGACATCATAGTTACCTGTTAGTGCAGTAGCTTCAAGTTCTATAATTTTGTTTCTGATACTTCTAGCATTTAGATAAATACATTTAATGGTTGTCTTACAATAGGGTCTGGATGTTGTTCCTTTCGTTCTCTTGTTGTTGGTTCTGCTCGTCAAAATTCTGAAGTGACTCAAATTTGTTGGTTGTTTTGATTTCTGGTGGTTGTGTTTGACGAAGTTTCTTTTTTTCCCTGCTTCTGCCTACCTGAACCCAGCTGTTCTGACCTTCTATCTCCCTGGTGGCTTTCGTCTGTTAGGGGTGATGCAGACTTCCATGAATTGTGGGTGTGCCAGTTCCTCAAGATCCTGTTGCTGTCTCACTTCTTCCAGCTCCATTTCTAGCATACTTACTAGTTTATGCAAATCCTGGATCGCGCGGCACTTTATGCACACTTGGTTTAGCTCCACTGGGTTTTCTCGGATTTCCCACATCAAGCAGGTGTCACAGATTACTGGCTTGAAGACCATGTTGAGGGTTTTTTTTTTTTTTTTTTGAAGTTTAGTTTCTTCTGCAGCTGTCAACCTGCTTTCAAACTGCTTCTAAACTGCTCTGTACTTTTCCACGCCTGTACTTCTCCCACTCGCTGTCGCTTCCACTCGCTGTCGCTGGGAGCCATTCCATTCCAGTGTCTGTTGAATTCCAACACAGGCACACCTCATTCTACTGAATGAGGTACTGATTAGGGGATCACCTGAACCAAATCTTATTTAACGAGGAAAAGTATAAAAACCACTCCTGTGGTCATTACTATCCTCTTGCAATAGGACCAGCTGGATGGCAAAACAGTGCTAGTAGTACCTCAAAAGTAATTGGAATAAAAAATAATTACTGACCATGCCCAAAGAGTTGAAAAGGAAAGTTTTGAGTGAGGAAAAGAAGGGTTCAATTCTGGCTTTACTGGCAGAGGGATACAGTGAGCGTCGGGTTGCTTCCATCCTTAAAATTTCAAAGACGGCGGTTCATAAGAACAAGGTCAAGCAGCACACATTGGGGACAACAAAGCTACAGACCGGCAGAGGGCGAAAACGACTCTCCACTGACCAGGATGACCACCAACTCATTCGAATGTCACTCAGCAACCGTAGAATGACATCAAGTGACCTACAAAAAGAATGGCAAACGGCAGCTGGGGTGAAGTGCACGGCGAGGACGGTTCGAAACAGGCTCCTAGGGGCAGGGCTGAAGTCGTGCAAAGCAGAGAAAAGCCATTCATCAATGAGAAGCAAAGAAGGAGAATTTTGCAACATGTGAAAGTCTACACCTCTTTTCAAAATGTTCACCTTTTGTTGCCTTATAGCCTGGAATTAAAATGCATAAATAGTGTTTTTTTTTCATTTATTTCATTTATTTCATTTCTATTTCACATATCCAACCAAGCTATTTCAGTTTTTATTTTTAATTATAGCTTGGTTGGATATGTGTCCACCCCCCTTGTAGTAGCAATCCTAAATTAGCTCAAGTGTATCCAATCGCCTTCAAAATCTCACACCAAGTTACGTGGCCTCCACCTGTGTTAAATTGTAGTGATTCACAAGATTTCAGGATAAATTCAGCAGTTCCTGTAGGTTCCCTCTGTTAGGTAGTGCATTTCAAAGCAAAGAGGCGCTTTCAAAAGAACTCCGAGACAAAGTTGTTGAAAGGCACACATCAGGGGATGGGTATAAAAAAATATCAAAGGCCTTGAATCTCCCTTGGAGCAAGAAGAAGTGGAAGGTTTATGGCACCACCAACACCCTGCCTAGATCAGGCCGTCCCTCCAAACTGGATGACCGAGCAAAAATGAGACTTATCAGAGAGACTACCAAGAGGCCAATGGCAACTTTACACGCTTTAAGAGCTACCGGCTTTAATGGCCAAGACTGGTGCATGCGACAACAGTGTCTCAAGCACTCCCCAAAACTGGCCTGTATGGTAGGGTGGCAAGAAAGCCCACCTTGAGTCCCGGTTGAAGTATGCAAAAAAATACTCAGGAGATTCTGTAACCATGTGGAAAAAAGTTTTGTGGTCTGACGAACTAAAATGGAACTTTTTGGCCTAAATGCAAAGCGTTATGTTTGGCGCAAACCCAACACAGCACGTCACCCAAAGAACACCATCCCTACTGTGAAGCGTGGTGGAGGCAGCATCATGTTATGGGGATGTTTCTCATTGGCAGGGACTGGGGAACTTGTCATTATAGAAGTAAAAACTAATGGAGCAAAGTAAGTACAGAGAAGTCCTTGAGGAAAACATGCTGCCCTCGGCAAAAAGCTGAAACTGGGACGAAAGTTCACCTTTCAGCATGAAAACAACCCAAAGCACACAACCAAAGCTACACTGGAGTGATTAAGGAACAAAAAGGTAAATGTCTTTAAGTGGCCCGGTCAGAGCCCCGACCAAAATCCATTCGAACATTTGTAGCATGACTTGTTGCTGTCCATCAATGCTCCCCAAGCAACTTGACAGAGCTTGAACAGTTTTGTAAAGAAGAATGGTAAAATATTGCCAAATCTAGGTGTGCAAAGTTAGTAGAGACCTATACCAACAGACTCACAGCTGTAATTGCTGCCAAAGGTGCTTCCACCAAATATTAACTCAGGGGGGTGGAGACTTATCCAATTATGATCTTTCAGTTTTGTATTTTTAATGTATAACTTTTTTTCCCAATAAAAACCTTTTTCCCCTTAACAGTGTGGAGTATGGTGTGTAGATATGTGAAAAAAAATCCTGACTTAAATGAATGAAAAGCTTAGGCACTGTCACAACAAAATGTGAAAAATGTTCAAGGGGGTGTAGACTTTCTATAGGCACTGTGTGTGTATATACAGTGACTCTCAAAAGTATTCACCCCCCTTGGACTTTTCTACATTTTATTGTGTTACAACATGGAATCAAAATGGATTTAATTAAGAGTTTTGCCACTGATCAACACCAAAAAAATCCATAATGTCAAAGTGAAAGATAAAATCTACAAATTGTTCTAAATTAATTACAAATTATATATATATATATATATATATATATATATATATATATATATATATATATATATATATATATATGAGAGAGAGAGAGAGACACACACACACAAACTAGTTTATGTGTCAGAGAGCTGGCTGCTGCTGCCAGAGGCAGATTATCACTGGCTCGATTTCAGTATTTCTTTTAATTAAATTTTTTTGTTTTTTTGTTTTTTAAGTAGTCGCCAATTCGTTTTTGTTATTTTCTCCCCAGTTTAGTAGTGACCAATTATTTTGTTTGCCGTCAGCGGCCTGCTTTTTTTACACAATGCAGACTCACCGTGCACCCACCCAGAGCTAGGGTGTCCATTTACCCCTCGTCGAGTCATTTGTCACCCCTCCTTGAGTAAATCCAGACCCCTCCTCGACTGAATCATCAGACATCAGACCTCACCCCTCCTCAACTCATCAGACCACTTAAAGCCATATTATCCTCTCCCTTTTTTTACATTAATACTGGAATAGCTGGACAGAAATTTAACAGTACTGTTTTACTTGCTAGAGAGACTACACAAATTATATAGGCCTATATTAATATAGGTACACAAAAGTACGTTAATAGGACACTGTGAGTTTTTCACATTTTTTAATGTGAATTAATCTAAATGCATGGCTGAAGGCGTGATGCACACGAGAAGGCTTTAACTATCTTGGACCACATTCTACAACAAGGACTATCTGTATAGACGGGACGGACTGCACTTAAATGCACTGAACCAATCTACTTGGAGAAAAGATCCTCGAGCAGGTTCAGAAGCATTTAAACTAGAAAGGAAGGGGGGAGAAATCAACAAAAAAACAGAAGGAAGACCACATCAAAACAAGGACAACAACTCAGGTAAGACAACTATCAAATGTATTTATCTAAATGCTAGAAGTATCAGAAACAAAATTCTAGAACTTGAAGCTACTGCACTAACAAGTAACTATGATGTGATAGGTGTTACAGAAACTTGGTTGTCTGTGATGGGGACGAATATAATATTTGTGGGTATACACTGTATAGGAAAGACAGGCAGGACAGAAGAGGTGGAGAGGTAGCGCTATACATAAGAAACAGTCCTGAAGCCCAGATGTTAAACCTGGACAAAGAAAATAAAGCCGAATCAATATAGGTCAGAAAAACAGACAAAAATTCAAAGGGCATAATAATAGGAGTATGCTATAACCGGCCAGATTCAGACGATGAGCAAAATAATCTGTTATACAATGACATTAGAAATGCATGTAGCAAAGGAGAAGCCATACAAATGGGGGATTTCAACTTCCCCCATATAAAACGGGAAAACCCGGTGGGTAGCACGAAGGATGAAATTGAAATGGTGGGAATGACAAATGACTGCTTCCTAACACAATTTGTCAAGGCACCAACTGGAGGAGAGACATGCCTTGATTTAGTCTTTTCAAATAAGGAAGACACAATAACTAAAACAGAGGTCAGAGAACCACTAACAAACTCAGACCACAACCAAAAGTAATGACTAAAGATAAGGTTTACAATTTTAGAAAAGCAAACCATGAAGGTATGAAACAGAGACTAACAGAAGTAGATTGGAGTAAAATAGAGAAAATATCCACAGAAAAAGGATGGCTGTTCTTCAAAAATGTAGTACTAGAGGCACAAAACAATTACATCCCTAATATAGACAAATCTAAATGTAAAACTAAATTGGTTTAATAGATCAATCAAAAAAATAATATTCATTGAAAAAAGGCACTTACAGAGCGTTAAAAAGGGACCAAAAAAGTACACAGAAAGAGTACATGGAACTGCAAACGCAAGTCAAAAAGGAAGTTAGAAAGGCCAAGAGAGAAATAGAAATGAACATTGCTAAGGGGGCTGTGACAGGATAGCCGGGAGGACAGAGACTCGGAGACAATAAAACTGTAGTGAAAGCACTGCTAAATCAACAAAAAAGTAAATCAAAAAGTCAAACAAAACACGGCTCACAGATCCAAAAATAAAAGGTCAAACGAAAAACTGTTCAGGCTGGGCAGAGCCTTCACTGAACTTTGTAACACACAACACAAAAACATTCACCCCGAAACATCCACCAAACAAAGTAATTTCCTCCTTTTTATAGCATGTGGCTAGAGCCTAATTATCAATTATTCAATTAGCTCCAGCCACATTCTCACATGTATTTTGGCAGGGATAGGAAATTAACCCAATCCCTGCCAACCATCACCAAATCACCACAAACTGCCACATTTACCCCCCCCCCCACCCTTGTGGGTACACACGCATCGTGTGCCCCCATGGCCATGGCCACCTCCCCCCCCCCCCCCCCCCCCCCCCCTTTGAAAGCCAACCACCCTCCCTCAAGTCCACAAGAGAACATTCAAAAGGAGATTAAATGTTTAAAGATACAAATGGCAAAATCGTAGATGAAGAAAAAAATAGCAAATATATTAAATGATTACTTTTCACAAGTTTTTACAAAGGAAGATACTGACAACATGCCCCACATGTCATCCAGTTCCTATCCAGTTTTAAATAACTTTACCATAACTGAGGCAGAAGTGTTAAAGGGACTAGGAGCTCTTAAAATAAACAAATCCCCTGGGCCGGATGAGATCCTCCCAGTAGTACTCAAAGAAATGAAAGAAGTAATTTACAAACCGCTAACCAAGATCATGCAGCAGTCTCTTGACACAGGGGTGGTACCGACAGACTGGAAAATTGCAAACGTAATACCGATCCACAAAAAGGGAAACAAAACTGAACCAGGTAACTTGTCAGTAAGCCTGACTTCTATTATATGCAGACTTATGGAAACTATAATAAGATCCAAAATGGAAAATTACCTATATGGTAACAGGGTCCTGGGAGACAGTCAACATGGTTTTAGGAAAGGGAGATCGTGTCTAACTAACTTGCTTGATTTTTTTGAGGATGCAACATCGATAATGGATAATTGCAAAGCATATGACATGGTTTATTTAGATTTCCAGAAAGCTTTTGACAAAGTCCCGCACAAAAGATTAATTCTCAAACTGAACGCAGTTGGGATTCAAGGAAACACATGTACATGGATTAGGGAGTGGTTAACAGAAAGTACTGATTAGAGGAAAAACCTCAGAATGGAGTGTGGTAACCAGTGGTGTACCACAGGGATCAGTATTAGGTCCTCTGCTATTCCTAATCTACATCAATGATTTAGATTCTGGTATAGTAAGCAAACTTGTTAAATTTGCAGACGACACAAAAGTAGGAGGAGTGGCAAACATTGTTGTAGCAGCAAAGGTCATTCAAAATGATCTAGACAAGATTCAGAACTGGGCAGACACATGGCAAATGACATTTAATAGAGAAAAGTGTAAGGTACTGCACGCAGGAAATAAAAATGTACATTATAAATATCATATGGGAGATACTGAAATTGGAGAAGGAATCTATGAAAAAGACCTAGGAGTTTTTGTTGACTCAGAAATGTCTTCATCTAAACAACGTGGGGAAGCTATAAAAAAGGCTAACAAGATGCTCGGATCTTGTGAGAGGACTACGTGAGAGGACTATGTAGCAACCTAATTCAAGCATTCAAAATTCTAAAAGGTATTGACAGTGTCAACCCAAGGGACTTTTTCAGCCTGAAAAAAGAAACAAGGACCAGGGGTCACAAATGGAGATTAGACAAAGGGGCATTCAGAACAGAAAATAGGAGGCACTTTTTTACACAGAGAATTGTGAGGGTCTGGAACCAACTCCCCAGTAATGTTGTTGAAGCTGATACCCTGGAATCCTTCAAGAAGCTGCTTGATGAGATTCTGGGATCAATAAGCTACTAACAACCAAACGAGCAAGATGGGCCGAATGGCCTCCTCTCGTTTGTAAACTTTCTTATGTTCTTATGTTCTAAACTTTAATCTTTGCCCCTTCCTGCGGGCGGGCTTGGGGATGGGTCAGTCCCTCTGGCATCCTCTGGAAGGGACTGTGATGAGTCAAAGGGATTTCGGTCTGTGATTCAGCCTCCCGACAGTAGATGGCATCAAACCAACTCGGGACTTCCCTTACCAAGATCTCGTGACCATGGCAAAAGTCATCTTTTTGAGGGGCAGCACCTTGGTGAGGGGCGGAAGTACGAGTATGTAAATTCCAGCCACTGGAGTCAAGTGAAGGATAAGGACACTTGTCAGTTGGGGATTGGTGTTCCACTGACTACAGAGGCGGGACATTACATACTAAAGGGAACGTACTACTGTGTTCGGGGTTGGTCCGAAAGTAAAATAGGAGGAGTAACGGGTGGAGGGAGAGACTAGTTTGGTGCAGCGGGATTTTTTAAAAACACTAACATTTCTTTTGTCTTTTTTTGTTTATGTATGGTTCGCCACGGAGACGATTAAAGACGAGTTCTCACGGTCTGTTTTGGATTTCACCCCTGCACTCCTTCCCTCACACCATTTTTGTTTTCTTTTGTTCTTTAATTATTTTGTTGTGTATAGATAACAAAAATAAATTATTTTATTTCTATACACATAAATTACTGTCTGGACATTCCATTTAATACACTCTCGCCTCACAGGGACTGCGAACCAACAAGGGGGGACCCAGACAGCTAAAACCTAGTTTCCAGCAAGCGTACTCAAATTTTTGACTGGTATTGTGTGTGTGTGTGTGTGTGTGTGTGTGTGTGTGTGTGTGTGTATATGTGTATATATATATATATATATATATATATATATATATATATATATATTATATAATTCTCGGATTGGCAGGCTATGAACAGAGCTAAAATAGTTGTCAAAATGTTTAGTACAGTACATTTTTAGTAAATACTGGTAGTAAATGAACAGGAATACCCTACTTGCCTACTTATTCTTAAATTATAATGTTAAAATAATAATAATAATAATAATAATAATAATAATAGTTGTTAGCAACTAATAAAGGTTTACAAAGAAAACATGGTTCAATCATCACAAATAACCACATGGGTAATGACATTTTTTTTTGTAGAGCACATATGACTTGCTATATGTGTTCCATATGAACCCTGACTGTATCTGTGATTCTTGAGGCGCAAGGAGCCAGTTTTTAGTTTGACCTTTTGGAGAGGTCAAAGGTCACGGGTGATGACATTTTTTCATGAGTGTCCTTGCCCCTTATGTTTATAAGTGTTTTTGTTGTATGTAATATGTTTAATGTTGGTGTTTATGTATAAAATACACAGGATGTAAATATGGGTTGCGAGCACAAGTGTTTAAAATGTATAGTTTGTATTTAGGCATGAGGATTGCACAGCACTTCACGTGCAAGTAACATAATATGTGAGCACGGGGAATTGCACTTTTATTAATTCACTTACAATTGTACTGAGACTCCAATTGAATGATTGATTAGCAATCGAGTCGCGATACAGCTGCATAAAAGCTGCATGTCTTCACTTACTCTGGGTTGTTTGTCAAACAGACACCATGTTTGTATGTTAGTCCACCGTTTAAGTGTTAGTCCGTTTTGTTTGTAAGTTTATTTTGTCCTCACGTGCCGTGTGCTGTTTTTGTTACAACCTTTTTATTTACTGTCTGTTCATTTATTAAATGCTATAAACAGAACAGCAGCATAGGTAGCAGGGTCTCCAGTGCCCAGATGGGGGGACCGCGGGAGTCCAGTGCCCAGACGGGGGGACCGCGGGGATCCAAAGCCCGAGAGGGAGCTGTTCCCACTTCCACCAGCAGAGGAAGAATGCCTGCTGATCCCATTCCACCAGCAGAGGAAGAATGCCTGCTGACCCCATCTCCACCAGCAGAGGAAGAATGCCTGCTGACCCCATCTCCACCAGCAGAAGAAGAATGCCTGCTGTCCCCATCTCCAGAGGGTGAGTGCCTCCTGGTATCACTTCCCCTACCTTCACCACCTGGAGGAGAGGAGCAGGTTCTTCCTCTGCCTCCATCATCTTCCTCTGCAAGTGAGGGAGAGCCGCACCAGTCCCCTGCAAGTGAGGGAGAGCTGCACCAGTCCCCTGTAATAAGGGTAGACTACACGTCGCTCCCACCTCCGCCACCAGGAGACTACACGCCACGCCCACCTCCGTCGCCAGGAAACTACACATCTCCGCCACCTCCATCGGCAGGAGCAGAGCAGCAGAAAGGTTTTAAGAGCAGGAATGTTTCAAAGTTTTGCAAGTCCAGTTGTAAAAAGAGTCCATTAATGTGCAAAATTTGATTTAAGAGTCCTGGAGTTTCGTTGCAAATTGTTAGATTTCCAAGAATAATGTGTGAAGTTTTTCTTCTAAAATCCCACATAGAAAGTCAATTGCAGTTAATCATCTTCAAAGATACTGTTTTTGGTTGCAGTTCAATTCAAAGTTTATTTCCAAGGCAGATCGAAGTTCTATTGCTTCATGCTGTTTCAGGTATTCTTGTATGGCTGGACTAAATGTCTGTCCATGTGTGCCCTCATCTGAACCTGCTCAAGAATCTATATAGTAACCGAGCTGCAACTCATTACAGTTCGTTGCCCCTTTAAAAGCAGGATCCAGGACACAGAAATTGAAGTTTTTTTGTTTAATAAACAAAACAAACAAACATGAAGAAAACAAAAACAAACACCTAGCTCCAATTCAGAGCACTAACTAAACACAATACTGGCCCTACCTAACATGGGACTGCTAAACTGTTTTCCCGTCCTAACAACACACAGTTTAACACAAAGGTTTCACATTACCTTTTTTTTTTTTCCACGACTGTACACGCTGACTGTTCTCCTTAAATACCTTGCACCTGGCTCTAATTTAAAATGCTAGCCAGGTGCAGGTGATAATTAACAATTATACAATCAACAAATGTGCATTTGCACATGTTTTTCTTTAGCAGGGAAGAATTAACCCTCTCCCTGCTCACAATATATATATATATATATAGATACACACACACACACTTTACTGTAACACACTAACCACCTTTCTGTCAGGTTTTCTGTCCGAGGAACTTAAATTTTAATTTTCTTTCTTAAGAAAAAATAAAACAAAACAAAGGAAAAACACAGGAGACCTTGTGTAATATTCTGCTAACACAGTCCTGAGCACATTCCAGGTTCAAGTCCCTTCTCCCAGAGATCCTTAGCAGTATAGTCCACAGTTATTCCAGTGGGTGTGGTTCCCACTGTGAACATGTGAGGGCTGGCCCCTCGGCTTTCTTCCTGATTCAGTTCCAAAATGAATCCCTGATCATCCAACAGATGCCGCTATACTGCAGCTCCTATGGTATACTTGGTTGCCACCTGTTGTCTGTTTATTTTTCTGCACTGGTAGCAGTCTCAGAGGGACTCTGAAATAGAACAACCACACACTGCTGCACAGGTAAGTACTTTTGTATATAAAAGTTTTGTATCCTTCTTATTGCTTTTATAATCCCCCACTTGTTTCTTTTAATGGGTCTCCTTTCCGTCAGGGAGTGGTTGAAGCTCTACCCTGATTGTCACTCCTGCTCTGCACCTCTCCCTTTTAAAGTGTGAATAAAGCAGTTTGTGTTACTGTCACAAAGACGGCCAAGTGGGCGGCGTCAGAACCAGGAAGGAATGAAATATACAAAGACGATTATGTGAAATGAAACGAAGACGCCTGTTGGCGCCGGTTTATTACAAAATAAATGGTTTAAACAAACACGAAAACACAGGACACGGCACTCTACGCCAAAATAAATAGACAAACAAAAACAGACTAAACTTAACAAAACGGTGCACGGACAGACACTGACAAACACGGTGAGCAGATACTTTCTGTTATTATTATTATTATTATTATTATTATTATTATTATTACTACTACTACTACTACTACTACTACTATACTTATTTCCTCCGTTTCCAATCCCGTTTTCCGCTCACCGAACACCCAACCCCCAGTATGTGACAACGTGCATCTATATATACTGTTGTGCTGGGATTCAATTACCAATTAATTATTCACTTGAATCCCAGCACGTGAATTAATAAAGTGCAATTCCCCGTGCTCACATATTACTACATTTTACTTGCACGTGAAGTGCTGTGCAATCCTCGTGCCTAAATACACATATACATTTTAAACACTCGTGTTACACAGACCCGTTTATATCCCGTGTACCAATGTCTATACACCAACATTTAAACACACCACACGCAACACATAACAGATAATATACACAGGGGCGGGCACTTTGTTACAGTATACCCCCTTTGCCTTCCCTGAGGTTTATTTATTCTCCACAATAAATAAGACGTGTGTACAGCGGGGGAAATTTAAACAGCTGACTCAAATACTTGTTGCACTGTCATGAACACAGTTGATACTTCGTAGATTCTGCGAGTACAAACACAACGGGCTTTAGGTGTCACTGTGACCAAACAGCATCCAGGTGTGCTCCAGTGGTTTTTTTTACTCGGGAAATCCATGAGTGACACTGGTTGATCGTACCCTCCAGGCAGAGGTTTCCATGCACCTGGAATGAGCACTTTGCAGGGGTATTTCCACAAAAAAGGGAGGTATTTCGGAAAGGACGTGGACATTGGGTGAAACGACAAGACATGTGAGTAGTTTTTTTTCATAAACTGAGGGAAAGAAATTATAATACTGTATTGGTGACAGTCATCAGCTCACTCGCAAGTGAGAGTCGATCAAGGTTCTCCGCTTCTCTGATTCAGGCGAGCTGAGCGACACCTCCGTGAGGAAGTCAGAGGGAAGAGACTAAGACCGTCGAAAAATTTTCTGGAGGCGACCAGAAGTCGACTTGCTGGTGGAAACGACCCGAATATGACCTATGCATACAGAAAAGGACCATTTAGAAAGTCTGATATACCATAGATGACTGATGTCTGTTCTAGACCCTCAGCTAAAGACGAAAACAACCAAAGTAAAGAAGATCTGGGAGTACACATAATGATATAGATATAGATATAGATATCTTGATATATCGATTATATATATATATACTATAGATATATATATATATCCCTATATATATATATATATATATATATATATATATATATATATCTATATATATATATATATATATATATATATATATATATATATATTATATATATATATATATATATATATATATATATATGTGTGGTGTGTGTATATATATATATATATATATATATATATATATATATATAGATATAAATATAAATTTATCTCTTTAACATCAAAACATTATGTAGATTGTCTAGAATCAGTGTAGATCTCTGGTTTTGCACCACAATCCACTAACCTTTTCAGGTTTTCATGGAAAAGTACAAAATGAATTTCGGTTAATACCCTTTACTTAAAAGATACTCGATTATGGGACATGTTTGGTGTTCTTTATTGAATGATGTATTACTGTAGATAATAATAGAAATAATTTACCCGGAGTAATGTGGTTCCAAGGTAGTACAAGAGTGGTATTAATTCCTAATCAAGTTTGACTAAAAGAAATGATACAATTCTTAGACACAACAATAACCATCAAAAACGGCAATATTACTTCATCCATCTACAGAAAACCCACCGACAGCCAAAAATACCTACACATCTCTAGTTTTCATCCACATCACACACATAAATCTGTCATTTACAGTCAAGCTATTCGTTACCACCGAAACTGCTCTGAAACTACTGACAGAAACAAACATCTTTGCAGTCTTCGTGATGCTTTCGTCCAACAAGGATATTCTCCAAAACAGATTGACAGAGAAATGGAACGTGCCATCAGAATACCAAGAGAAAAATTGTTGGAATACAAAGTAAAACCTGTGTCTAATAGAGTACCCTTAGTCGTTACATACAATCCATCCCTACCACCCCTCCGCAAAATCATCTGAGAATTACACCCAATTTTAGCTGAAGATTTCACCCTCTCCAATATTTTCTTGGAAACACCTCTCCTATCCTACAGACAACCACCTAACCTGTCTCAGCTTATCATCTGGAGCAAACTACCAACTGACCTAAACAATGCACACAATGGAACTAAACCCTGCAATATCAACAGATGCTAACAACCAAATGAGCAAGATGGGCTGAATGGCCTCCTCTCGTTTGTAAACTTTCTTATGTTCTTATGTTCTTAAAACCTGTGGACAGGGGTATATTCCTCACGTCTTATGGTAGGAGTGTTGCGATCCCTTGACCTCTATTTTTCTAGTAAATGGACGTCTAGGTTTTACCCATTGTTAAATGTAACACAGGGATCCCTGTTACATAAATGTATTTACAAGTAGTCATTGCAGTAGACATCAATGTGTATTATGTACACATAATACGTAACATGTTACATTGAAATACACATTTACTTTATGTCATATAAATTCATTGTTAACATTGATGTAAACATTGTAAAAAAAAAATACTCACACTTTTAATGTGTACACTAATGTATATTTAGAATGCCCCCAATTTAAAAAAGCTAAAAATGGTTTCGATTTATACCAAAATCTTACTCATTATTACATTAACACATTGTCGTCAATGTAACGTACCTGTTACATTTGATGTTATCGTACATAATTTAATATAAATTATTTTTGTACTTATGTTCAAATTATCTAAAAACATTAATGGGAAAATAGTAATACATTTCAGTACAAGTTGTCACCTATACCCTCAATGTGGGGTTTCCGACCCTATGATATCTAGTCCCCAAGGGTTGTCACCAGAGGTTCCATGGTATCAGGTCGTACAAGGTATCCAGAGAGATTCAGAGGTCGAAGAATTCTCGGGCTTTTTTCCCGAAGTTGAACGGATTAGTTCGTTTAATAATGAAATTAATCCACAATTTTCGTGTCTACCTTGTTTTTTGGCTTTGGAAAACCGGGAGGTCCTTGTTGAAAGTTTTTGAACGATACCTACAATTTATTCACTCGATGTACTTACACAATTGTGCACCAAATTCATACCCGTGCATTTATAAAAACAATATGCCAGTGTACTGTGTAAGTACTATAAATACTTATTTTAGTAAGTCTTAAATTAATATCCAGAAAGATTTATCTTACACTCACCAGCTTCTCTGTGTTGTTTTATCTAGAGTCATAAGAATTTGAGTTACTTACTGGAAGCAGTTGTCAAGCGATCAATGTTTCAACGAAGAAAATCATGCTCTTCTTGCAGCTCATCATTTTTATTCTGCATTGCTTTAAGTTTTCCACAAAGCCATCCATTTTCCTTCCTCACACGGTAGTGAAGTGCAGTAGCAGTGGGTGCCTCATCATCACGATCTGGTTCTTTCAACAGAAAACACAATAAGACATTTCCTTTAGATGTAACAAACTATTCAACTACTTAGGTATTCTTAATAATAATAATGTTATTAGAAGTGAATGGATGGAGTAACGGCAATATTTTGCAGCCAGTACTACTGCTGAATGGACCCTGCAATAAATGCTACACTGCATGATTGCAGTTTTAAGAAAATGTTAATTCTACATTACCTCAATGAAATATTAATTAGGAGTACAACTAAATGAAAAGCTCTAAAAATAAAATGTAGTACCAGTACTGTAGTAAATGATTTTGAACTACAGAATATTGACCTGAACAGGGTTTCACAGACACTGGTTAACATTAGTTTGAGTTATTGTATTTGAATTAACATAAGAAAAGTCCAAGATTTGAGCTACTCACCATCTGTGAAAAGTAAAAGTTTAACTTATGAATTCAGAGGTATAGAAGTACTGTATTTACTTTAGTACACTACAACTGTATACAAAATGTATATTTTTTATTTTTGTACAGCTCATAATAATGAATAAAATCCATTACACATCATCATCTGACTTTTCAGCCACTGCACATGATGACTCAGCTGATGCCTAACTATGGCGCAGCTTCTGTGTGGCAGCATCCAAATCTTCAGTCTCATCATTCATATTTTCTTCATTTAAAACATGTCCAGTCCCCACAATATTGTATTGGCAACTGCACTTTGAATCAAGTGCACTAAAGTGGTGTGTCTGCATAGTGTACACCAGGAGCAGGCAGCCCTGGTCCTGAAGAGCCACAGTCCTGCAGGTTTTGTAGGTATCTCTTAATCAATTGCTAAATACCTGGAACAAATGACAAGTCTGACCAATTAAGCCAATCAATTAATCAATTAATTTATTAAGGGGCTTGGGTAAAACACAAACCAGGAGGGTCTGTGGCTCTCCTGGACCAGGGTTGCCTGCCCCTGGTGCACACGATAGCAAACGGTATTTACTGAAAAAAAAAATTTAAAAAAATCCTAAAGTCAATTATTTTAATGCAATACCGCCCGCTTTGTTTCTTTACTTTTTCTTTTTTTAGAAAACACCCTAATCCTGTTTTCTCTGCTCCCATCAGAACCACGTTCAACTCCAAGAAGCTTGCTGTGCATTACGCCTTTCAGTATTAAAATAGTTTACCACAAAAGAACAGTGCAAGGCTCTACGTTTTAACTACTGGCCCCTCGGGCCACTGAGCTAGTGTTTTTACTGGCCTGGATGCAATTTTATCTGGCCCAATATATTTATATATTTTTTCATGATGGTTTTTATTTTCAGTATGTTTCTAACTGTGTATGGAAACCAAAGAGAGCCCATGTCTCAAAAGAAAGTGGCTAAATGAAGCCTTTCAACCATTAAACGTATACAAGTGTTAGAAGAAGTACGGTAATCCAAACTTGGGTAACATTGAAATTAGAAAGGTAATTTAATGTTATGATGAATATAAAGACATACTAAATGTTAAGCACAACAACGCAGTGACTATAAGAAAAGGCAAGATGCTTGGAGTTGGAGATGAATAATTTTTTTAACTCTGGACAGCAGTTCAATGTAAAACATCTACTGTTGACTTTCGGTGAATGGATTTGCACTGACCATTAAAAGTACAACCAGGTGTCCTTGATTTGAATTATTTACAGGTTATTGAAAAAACAAAGTAACTTGACTTAGACTCATCTGATGTCAGTACTTGATGGCTAGTTGTTGTTAGTAGTGTTTTAAACTATTGTACTGTTGGAATGCATTTTCTATTGTTTTGGTCAGGTTACAATATTTGCACTAAGGATTATTTTATAAATATTATTTGTTAGAATTAAACAGATGTAGAATATTTAGGTTGCTATATGATAGGTGTTATTTTATTCTGAATACTACAGCAAAAAAATATTATTTGGTGGTTTGCGCAATATTATGGTACTGTTACTTTAATTGGAAGATATACGCGCTGTGACGTTGTTGCTCATTGAGTTCTGTATTTCAATTCGAAAACAAAAGGAAAAACTGGTGCCTAAGGAAATCGGGTATTGAACGAAGAAATCTCGTCTTGGACATTGTTTGAACACTTTGTGAACCCGGCTAAGCTGTTATGCTGTGTACTTGTGTACACGCATTTGCCTTTTACTCTTGGTAGCGTAAGGGACCAGAGTTCTGGTAATCGAATACATAAAAATGTTGCACCCTGTGAATTCAAATAGGAAACTATTCGAAATTCCCATCACTAATCCTAATAATAAACAATATTAAAACAATATTCATAATACAAAATAATAATAATCCTATTTAGAGCGTTGTCACTTGTAGCATCTCCCAAGTCAGCGCCAATTTTGCTGAGTCATACCAAGTCCAAAGCTTGTGAATGGCATTTTTGACCTGAACACATCGGATCCCAAATCAAAACATTACACAATTCCATCGCGTATCTGGGTGTCGACCGGGAGGGACATCTTACTGTGAGACTGGAAATGATGTGAACGGAATGTTGAATTCACAACAAATAAAGCTGCTGTTTTATGGGCAAGTCTAGGAAACTGACTCAATAATTGAGTATTTAGTAGTAATGCTATTATTTATGTATTAAGTGTTCTTCGGCTTAAGTTAGGCTTTAGGCAACCATTCTTCATTTTATTTATTTATTTATTTATTTATTTATTTTCTTTACAAATGATTAATCTTTTAGGTCCTGTTATAATGGCTCCACGAAAGTCAGGAAGAAAATGAAAAGTGGCAGAATGCCTTGGGGAACTTGACAAAAAACTGAAATGGCTACTGAAGAAAATAGGAATGATGAGACTGAAGATTTGGATGCTTTAGTCCAAAACGTAGCAGAATGCCCTTTCTGCTGATGATCTCAACTGCCATGGGGGACACCGAAAAAGTAATACAAAAAATTAATAAAATGGTGGTGCCGCCTTTGCGCGAAACCAGTGAAACTTGCCCATCATTCAGGAGGTGATGGCTACATATAGTAAGTACTTTGAATTATTATGTTATCAATAGTGTAGTTGTTGTTGTTGTCAATAATAAAACACCTACTTTGTATCATGTCTATTTTTGTTGTTGTTGTTGAACACATATCAACTTCAATTTTTTAAGACCTTACAATATGCTATGAATGTTGCTTGTAGGATGTGTGGCCGGAGAAATCACCCTACAAAACCCTCATACTCCATCTGGTATGAATCTATTTTTCATCAGTCTCGTATCACACTTGAAGATGGATCCAATTTAGTTATCGGTAAGTTGATGTACATTGGTTAATGTTGGACTAATTAGTAGTTCTCTCTACGTATGTTGTAATTTATTAAATAGCATTGTGATTTAACAATAATTATATTTATTGAGTGTTAACCTTGTCATATTAACATGGATAGGTATTGATATGAATGGGCCATTTAGAGGGAAAAAACGAAGTTATGTGCATTACTCTGTGTGCATTCATAGTTGGTATGAGGTAACATGCAGGTACTGTATTTGACATCTGAAAAAGGTCAAAGCAAGCCAGAACCCCTCACATTCCAGCAAGAACACTTCTTTCATAGGAAAGTCCAATATTATCCGATAATGTATCACAACTGCTTAAAAAGCTTAATCAAAATGCAAATTGTAATGTTGTTATTGTTAATAATTTTCTTAGCAAACGCCCTTATCCAGGGCAACTTACAGTTGTCACAAAATATACACATTTCAAGAATTACAGAACAAGAAGAGCAGGTACAATAAACAATAACTTACGTTCTAATAAGAGCAAGTGAAATACAATTTATTTTATTTTTATACTGCATAAACTTAAATAGATTTTATGTATTTGTATTCATTTTATGTTCCAAATGCTGTATTTGTATTTATATTAGATTTTCACAGGGACTTCACCTGAGACGGGATGGTATTGCCCAGAGCTCACAAACATTAAGTAAGAATACCAAAAAGCTTGTAGATGGAGTGTTGGCACAAGCAGGAACTGAGGGCTGGGATTATATCAAAACTTTGACCCACCTAATAGCAAATTACAACTCGTAATTTGGTTGCAGGTGTTTTTTATGAGTAGAAAAAGAAGCTTCTTTCAAAAAAAGAAAATGCTATGAAGTACAAGTTTGTAATTTGCAATTAGCAGGTTTGTCAAAGTTAGAATTTAACCCAGTATGTTTTTTTTTTTTTTTTTTTTTTTTTTTTAAAACATGATTAGACTTAACTGAATGCTATAAAGAGACATGATAACAGATCCTCAGATGTAAAGATTAGTGGACTTTTACTGACAGTCTCAGTCTTTCTTTAGTCCTGTATTTTTCTTCATTCTCTGACATTTCTCTGTGTTTTATATTTCCCTTACTTCCCTTATATCTCTTCATTTATACATTTGTTAAAACATTTCTGTGTCAAAGCAATGAAGAGGCTCAGAAGACAAAAACATCTCAAAATCGATGGACAACATAAGTTTGTTGTAATTGATGAATCCAAGCTTTGTCATAAAAGAAAGGCAGGTTTTCCCTATATTAATATTTATCTCTGTATATTTAAGTGTCGTCAGAAATGTACATTATGTAGTTTATACCAAATCAAAACGTTGACCCACCTTGTAATTGTGCATTACAACCCAGTGCTTGATGATGTACAGCAGCAGAGTTCTTCATTCCCAGGGTCAAAATGCTTATGGTTTTCATTCCAACTGAGCTCTTCATTAGATAATTTACTTAATTTGACCAATTTAAAATTCTACATGTCCAAATTGGTCCAATTCAGCGTTTTGGCCCTCCAGGACTGGGAGTGAAGAACACTGATGTACAGCAATGTTTTCAACCTTAGTCCCAGCTGAACTAATAGTTATATAATCAAACCATAATTGAATGAATAATTGTCTTTTTTAAACACCTTTTCAATTGTTTTCAGCTCTTAAAATGGTGGAGATAGTTCAGATAAATGTTTAATTAAGTAACTGACAACTCAGCTGAAACAAAAACCAGCAAACACAACGGTCCTCCAGAAACAGGGATGTAAAACCACTGATCTACAGGATATCTTACAGGAAAATTACTTTAACATTAAACTTATTATTTAACCAAAATGCTATTTGTTGTTGTTACTTTTGTTTTTCAGTACAACTGTCGTCGATTTGGAACAACTTGGGGAAGAAAAGGTGGGTCTTTAGAATGTTAGAAGTTAAGTAGGATCGACGACGGCCTATTCTGAAAATAATGAAAAAATCCTTCTCAGAATACTTTGATCCCAATCATCCGGAAACATGTACGAAGAGGAGCATCTATTTTGAGTGACAAGTGTCGTGCATATGTCAGGGCTTTAACCTTGCAGGGATTTAGGCATCACTCTGTCAATCAAAGCCAAAACTTTGTTGACCCACAATCTGGCTGTCACACCCAACACATCGAACGAGCATGGCAGACAATCAAAGCACAAGTGTGGAGGCTGAGAGGAAACCGAAATGAAAACTTGCTGAAGGAGCACCTCACATTCATTGGATGGACATATTGTTTAGGCAAGAAAAACAGGAATTATTTCACAGTTATTGCATGATATTTGATTAACCTATAAAAGTAAATGATATGATGGGTGTTAAATAAAAATAGTTTGGTAATTAAGTCTTTAATACCAGGAGTAGGCAACCTTTGCACATCCATTCCATTCCACCACAAGACTTTGATTCAACAACAATTAAAATAACTTAATTGACCCTTGATTACTTAATTATCCTTGCTGCAGAAGTTCACTGAAATAATTAAGTGTTAGTTGGAACAAATACTTACGATGGAATTAAATAGGGGTGGCGAAGTTTGCCTAACCCCTCTATATACCATTAGAAAGTGAGTATTGGATCGATCATCTGTAATAATTTTGCTCAGAATTTGCTCAATTTTACTCTAAAGACCTGTGATACTCATTAGAATGTTTGTAATGGGAAGACATGTCTTTTAAAAACAAATGTGATTCTAAATACTGAAGTTGCATACTTCTTACAATGATATTGCCACGCAAAGTATGTGTATGGTTGTGATTTAATTTCTGTTTCTGTTTTTTGTCTTCTGTTTGTGTGTTTGTGTTTGTTTGATATTTAATTTAAAAGTGTAGGGCGGTATATGTAGTATGCATGATCTATGTTTTCAACTTTATTGTTTCTTTGTATATACTGTAAGGAATTATATCAATTGTAAGAGTCCATATTTGTGGTGAATCAATTCTCTCTAAATGTGTCTGAGTGTTGACCTGATTCAGATAAAATTGCACCCACTAGGTAAGGGGCGGTGGTCACACAAATGGAATTACTATCTGTACCAGTACCAAAAGTATGAAACTTTCTTACATCAAATGTGAAAAAAAAAACTTAAATACCTCTCATACACAATGAGATATAAGTTGTCAAACTAAGGTAAAATTGTTACTCTGTTTCCTCTTCCGTTTATTTTTTAAGTGTGTGTAGCGACTATGCAAACTCAAAAGCTAAGTAACTGGACATATACCAATCATGTGATTCTACATGTTGGTCAACATCAAAATAAACCAGGGATCGCAAGCAGTATGATATTCAACTATTTATATTAAACAATGTATTTATGTTTTAAAACAACACATATTGCAGAAAGAAAAAAAAAACTGACCATGGTTTGAACTTAGAACATGGCATCTTTGAAGAGCACATGGCAGCTTGCAGCGCTATTAGACAGTTGTTGCAATATGTTCATTTTTTAAGTTTACATCCATGCCTGGCCAGCTTTGGTTGAAAACCTGAATGCTGCTCGATTCTAGAAATGCTCTATTTCCTGTCTGAAAATACATGGTTTCCTGTTTGGTAGAATGTAGTTCCATTTAATTAAAAATAAATAAAGTAATAATGTATTTGGTATAAATAAATAAATGAGTTAAACAAATGAATAAATACATTTAGAAATAAATATTTTAAATAAATAAATGTAGAAATGAATACTTGTTTATATTGTAACGGACACGGCAGGACTGACTCACCGTTGCTACCTGTTGACTAATGGAGTGCTGTACTCAGCCAGTTTTCTACACTCTTAGGTTAATGTGTAGCAGAGGATGCTGGTAATGAGAAATATGGTAGAGGAAAGCTGAATTATTATTATTGTGTTTCGTTATTAGTTATTGTAAAGTTCCAATATTGTTAAATGCATTACCCTGTAATTTTTATTACCATTCCTGTGTTTTGTGTAATATGTCGCTGTCATCTTGAGAGGCAGAGTAGTGCTTTTGGGTGGGGAAGGGCTGCGTGCATGCGTGCGTGTGTGCGTGCGCGCTGACGACTTGCTGCTACCTGCCTGATAAGCTGCATTAAACCTGAGCTCCTTGTGTGTCTCCAATAATTCCTGTGCACGCTACAGTATTATTAATAAATAGCAAGCTAAAAAAATACGTCATATTAAATGATTTGGCTGATGCGTTTATCCATGGCAATTGACATGTATATACCTGTATACAAAAAGTTTATTTCATGTAAATATATATATATATATATATATATATATATATATATATATATATATATATATATATATATATATATAAGCGTAAGGTAGTTCCTCATGCAAGCTGGAAAACTCGTCGGAAACTGTCGGGATTTAGTTATACAACAAGACACTAGCTATTCTTTGCATGGAGTAGCGGTTAGAGCACTGTGCTTCTAATTGGAGGGTTGTGCATTCAATCACAGCTGTTGGAGACATTGCTGCTGGTCCAGTTAAAAACCTGACTGTATAAATGGGTAATTGTTTGTCACAATTGTAAGTTGGCCTGCATAAGTGTGTCTGCTAATAATATTAATACTCATGCCTGGTTAGGATTTGGATGGAAAACTGCCTTGCATGACCAGGTACTTTAAAATCTTCTTTGGAGTTTTACTCAGTGGTGTAGTCAATGTTATATGCAGTAAACTTTGAATTTAGGCAATATATCATTTACCCACTTCTATAAAGTTTACTCACTTCTACTCTCCTGTGATGTTAGCCCTGTGTTAAAGACAATGTACACTGAACAAAAATATAAACGCAACATGTAAAGTGTTGGTCCCATGTTTCATGAACTGAAATAAAAGATCCCAGAAATTTTCCATACGCACAAAAAGCTTATTTCTCTCAAATTTTGTGCACAAATCTGTTTACATCCCTGTTAGTGAGCATTTCTCCTTTGCCAAGATAATCCATCCACCTGACAGATGTGGCATATCAAGAAACTGATTTAACAGCATGATCATTACACAGGTGCACCTTGTGCTGGGGACCTTAAAAGGCCACACTAAAATGTGCAGTTTTGTCACAGAACACAATGCCACAGGTGTCTCAAGTTTTGATTGGCATGCTGACTGCAGGAATGTCCACCAGAGCTGTTGCCAGAGAATTGAATGCTGATTTCTCTACCATAAGCCGCCTCCAACGTCGTTTTAGAGAATTTGGCAGTACGTCCAACCGGTCTCACACATCCCAGGACCACATGTAACCATGCCAGCCCAGGACCTCCACATCTGGCTTCTTCACCTGCGGGATCGTCTGAGACCAGCCACCCGGTCAGCTGATGAAACTGTGGGTTTGCACAACCAAAGAATTTCTGCACAAACTGTCAGAAACCGTCTCAGGGAAGCTCATCTGCGTGCTTGTCATCCTCACCAGGGTCTTAACCTGAGTGCAGTTCGGTGTCGTAACCAACTTCAGTGGACAAATGCTCACCTTCGATGTCCACTGGCACGCTGGAGAAGTGTGCTCTTTACGGATGAATCCCGGTTTCAACTCTACCGGACAGCGTGTATGACGTCGTGTGGGTGAGTGGTTTGTTGATGTCAATGTTGTGAACAGAGTGCCCCATGGTGGCGGTGGTGTTATGGTATGGGCAGACATAAGCTACGGACAACAAACACAATTGCATTTTATAGATGGCAATTTGAATGCACAGAGATACCGTGACAAGTTCCTGAGGCTCATTGTCGTGCCATTCATCTGCCTCCATCACCTCATGTTTCAGCATGATAATGCACGGCCCCATGTCGCAAGGATCTCTACACAATTCCTGGAAGCTGAAAATGTCCCAGTTCTTCCATGGCCTGCATACTCACCAGACATATCACCCATTGAGCATGTTTGGGATGCTCTGGATCAACGTGTATGACGGAGTGTTCCAGTTCCCAACAATATCCAGCAACTTCGCACAGCCATTGAAGGAGTGGGACAACATTCCACAGGCCACAATCACAGCTTGATCAACTCTATGCGAAAGAGATGTGTCGTGCTGCATGAGGCAAATGGTGGTCACACCAGATATTGTTTTCTGATCCACGCCCCTACCTTTTTTTAAGGTATCTATTGTCATGTATATTTACATTTTTACATCTAAGGTCATATCACAACATGGTTTACTCACTAATTACTATTAAAGAACTTAGTCACTATAGTTCACCAATTATGTTATAAACTACAGCAATACACTACTCCAATAGTAATTCGCCGTTCTGGCTTAATTTTAATTGATTAAATCATGAATGATTACTCTCTGTAAAAGTACACTTGTTTCAAAGAAAAAAAACACAGGCAATTTAAGAAATAATGATTTTTAACTAGTTTTTATATAGCACACATGGATAAGCAAAGACAACATAATAGATATTCTAAATCTAATAGCTATAGGCAACTCGATAGGTTAAGAATTATATATTTACCCTTGAAGAACGGTCGACCACCAGATCAAAACCCTATCATGGCCAGCCCAATCTCCAGACCTGAACCCCATTGAAAACCTCTGGAATGTGATCAAGAGGAAGATGGATGGTCACAAGCCATCAAACAAAGCCGAGCTGCTTGCATTTTTGCACCTGGATTGGCATAAAGTCACCCAACATCAATGTGAAAGACTAGTGGAGAGCATGCTAAGACGCATGAAAGCTGTTATTGAAAATCAGGGTTATTCCACCAAATATTGATTTCTGAACTCTTTCTAAGTTAAAACATTAGTATTGTGTTGTTTAAAAATGAATATGAACTTATTTTCTTTGCATTATTCGAGGTCTGACAACACTGCATCTTTTTTGTTATTTTGACATCCAGCACCAAGAATGGGGGACTGTGATCGTCCAGCGCCCAGACGGGGGGACCGCGAGAATTCAAAGCCCGAGGGACAACTTTTTCCAACTCCACCAGCAGAGAGCAAGAATGCCTGCTGGTTTTTGCCCTGGAAGTGAGAGGGAGAGCCGCACCAGTCCCCAGCAAGAAGGGAGAGCCGCATCAGTCCCCTAGTGAGAGAGAGCTGCACCAGTCCCCTGAAAACAGGGTAGACTACACGCCGCTCCCATTCCGTTGCCAGGAGACTACTCGTCTGTTTCCAGTTCTGAATCTTGTCTAGATCATTTTTAATGACCTTTGCTGCTGCAACAGTATTTGCCACTCCTCCTATTTTTGTGTCGTCTGCGAATTTAACAAGTTTGCTTACTATACCAGAATCTAAATCATTAATGTGGATTAGGAATAGCAGAGGACCTAATACTGATCTCAGTGGTACGCCACTGGTTACCTCATTCCATTCTGAGGTTTCTCCTCTAATCAGTACTTTCTGTTTTCTACATGTTAACCACTCTCTAATCCATGTACATGTGTTTGCTTGAATCCTACTGCTTTTAGTTTGAGAATTAATCTTTATGCAGGACTTTTAAAATTTTATATTTTTGCAATGCAATAACAGTTCTGCTTATGAAGCATCCACACTATTGACAGAACAGGTGATTAATTTGCACTGTGCAGGACCTTATTTTCTCCCATTGGTGCTTCAGCCCTGCAGCATTCATGGAATCACCACCTGTGCACCTATTATCAGTGATTAAAGGCTGGTTTTCAAACAAACTGATTATCGCTTACCAATACCAGTATTGGTAAAAGAAAAGTGTGTTTTTAAAAAGTAATTTCAGCTTTCATCACTTAAAATATGCTGAAGATAATTTAAACAACACCTAGCTACAGACAGGAAGTCCCAAACTTTAAACGTGTTGCTGTTTATAAATAAGAACTCAATTTTATTATGAATATTGTGTTATTATGTTTTAAGCACGATCAATGAAACGGGATGAAAGGAGAATAAAGAGGTGAAGGACAGTGTCGCCTAATGGCCAGACATCTATGGTGATATAACAAGCCATTGCCGGGGTGCCTCCTCTGCGACCGGGACCATCTGTTCGCAACTGTCCCTTCCGCCACTATGAGGAGGAGGAGGAGGAGGAGGAACCGGCCCAAGAGAAGAAGGTGTGGTGAAGGAGAAGGGGGAGAGGAAAGCTGCAACAGCGAGGAGGTTGGGGACGACAGCTTGAAAGCCTTTTTCCAGTACCTCGTGACTGAGTTGTGCCCCGGCTGTGGGGTATATGGGCACACGTTGGCTCTATGCCCCAGGCAATATGCAGAGGGGGAACTAATGCAAAATGTAAACTGATCAGTGATTTTCAAGTGGGTGTGTCTCTTAGCTGGCTGTAGTGTTCAAAGTAACATTGTTTTTCTCTTGGATAATCAGTTCTAGCGACCGACCTGCTTGAATTGTGTTTTGCTCTTGAACTGTGTAAAGCGAGGACCTTTTCAAAATCTCTCCCAGTGGCTACTTGAGGCCTCATTCCAACTACTAATATAGGTTGTATTTAAGTAGCATTATAAAGGTGGTGTTTAGTACCAGGTGAGTGTGGTTAAATTGAGTAGAGGTTGATTTGCAATTTGATTGGTTTCCACACAGCGTTTTGTAGTTGTGTGATCCCATTGAAGTGCACTGAAACTATTGTATTGCTTAAGTATTGTCTTTAACGCAGTTTAGTATAATTAGACACCTAGCCTATTTGTGCTCCTACTGTACCTACCTGTCTCACCTGTCCTGCTATGACTGTCTCTAACAGCCCTGTTATTCTGTCTTCTCACTCACATTTTCTCTCCATCTCTGTACCCTTAATCTCTCTATCCTCATACACCTGTCTGTCAACTACACCTCACCTTCTCCAGGGCCTGCTGCCCCTCCTCTCTCTCTCTGTCACCCCACTGGACCTCTCTGATCACTATTTAATCTCTTTTTCTCTGTCTCTCCCCTCTCTCACTACTCTACCTACCCCCACTGTCACCTTCTACCATAACCTCCACTCTCTCTCCCCCTCTGTCCTTCCACTGCTCTCTCACCTCCCTCCTATCTAATCCTTCTCCCAACTCTCTGTAGACTCTACTACCTCCACTCTCTTCCACTCCCTCACCTCCTTGACTCCCTCTGTCCCCTCATCTTCCGACCTGCCTGCCCCTCCCTTCCCCAATCTTGGCTCTCCTCTGTGCTCCGATCAGCAAGAACCAAACTGGGCTCTGCTGAACATAAATGGAAGAGAACCAAACTCCCTGCTGCCCTAGACCTCTACCGCTCCCTCCTCTCCTCCTTCTCCTCTACTGTCTCCTATGCTAAACGTTCCTATTTCCAATCTATTATCCATTCCTCCACTAACAACCCCTGGAAACAGTTCTCTACCTTCTGCCTCCTCTCTCCTCTAATGACTTTTCCTCTTCTCCTTTAAAATCTCTGATATCCTCAAACTAACACCCTCTCTGAAACCCTTGAGCAGCCAGCTCTCTGCTTTCCTGTCTAACCACTCTCTGCTTGACTCTCTCCAATCTGGTTTCCGCTCTACTCATTCCACTGAATCTCCTCTCCTGTCTTGTCACTAACTTGCTAAACTCTGCCTGTGCTTTCTCACTGTCCTCTGTCTTAATTCTCCTCAATCTCTCTGCTGCCTTTGACTGTTGATCACTTTATTCTCCTATCCTCTCTCGCTGATCTGGGAATCTCTGGCACTGCTCTGGCCTGGTTTTCCTCCTACCTTTCCGACCACACCTACCAGGTAAGTGGCGTGGCTCAACCTCCACACCTCACCCTCTTTCAACAGGAGTCTTGGGTCCTCTCCTGTTCTCTCTTTACACCCACTCCCTGGGCCCCCTCATCACATCCTATGTTTTCTCATACCATTTCCATGCTGATGATGCTCAGATCTTCCTCTCCTTCCGCCCCTCTGACCCCATAATCCTCTTCCGTATCTCTACCTGTCTGCCTGCTATCTCCTCCTGGATCACTCGCATCACCTCAAACATATATCTTTCTAAATCTGACCTCCTTATCTTCCCCTTCCTCTGACCTCTCTATCTCCATTCCTCTGGAGTCTATCTAACTCTCTCCCTCCTCCTCAGCCAAGAACCTGGGAGTAACCTTGGACCCCTGCCTCTCCTATGCACAGCACATCTCCACTCTAGTATGCACCTGTCATTTCTTCTGAGCAACATACGAAGAATCTCACCCTTCTTCACCAACTAGTCCATACAACTCCTCGTCCAGGCCCTGGTAATCTCCTGCCTAGACTACTGCAACGCCCTCCTGGCCAGCCTCCCTGTGTCCGCCACCCGTCAACTCCAGCTCATACAGAACTCTGCTGCTCACCTGGTGTTCTCTCTGCCTCACTTCTCCCATGCTACTGCACTGCTCCACTCACTCCACTGGCTCCTAATCACCGCTCGCATCCGGTTCAAGACTCTTGTACTTGCCTACCGATGCCTTGACCAGACTGCACCCTGCTACCTCCAGACCCTAACCTCTCCCTACACCCCAACACGATCTCTCTACTCTGCCTGCACTAGAAGACTGGCTGTACCTCCTCTACGCTCACCTGCCTCCAGAGCCCGCTCCTTCTCCACCCTCGCCCTGCAGTGGTGGAATGACCTTCCTATGGATGTCAGGACTGCCCAGTCCCTGACCACCTTCGGGCACCTTCTTAAGACACACCTCTTCAGAGAACACCTGTAAAACCCAACTCTTTCCTTCTGGACAATACACCACTCTGCCTTTAATGCACTTTAACTTGCACTTATTTACTCCTTATTTTACTGTATTTATCCGCACTTAACCCAATCTGTAGTATTTTGTATCTTGCTTGCATTCATATCTAATCCTGGTGTAACTATCAATACTGTTATCTGCTCTTGAACTGCCCTGATATCAAAAAGTACTGTGTTTTGTGTTTTCAGAGGACGACCCTCCCACATGGAGTAAGGGTTCTGGACTGATAACTATTATCTTCATGCATTTCATTCTAATCACATAGAGCTATTTTTAGGTATCCCTTCCACCCAAAATATCTTAGTTAAGAACATAAGAACATAAGAAAGTTTACAAATGAGAAATCTTGCTCATTTTGTTATTAGTAGCTTATTGATCCCAGAATTTCATCAAGCAGCTTCTTGAAAGATTCCTGGGGTGTCTGCTTCAACAACATTACTGGGGAGTTGGTTCCAGACCCTCACAATTCTCTGTGTAAAAAATGCCTCCTATTTTCTGTTCTGAATGCCACTTTATCTAATCTCCATTTGTGACCCCTGGTCCTTGTTTCTTTTTTCAGGTCAAAAAAGTCCCTTGGGTCGACATTGTCAATACCTTTTAGAGTGGAAGCAACAGCATGGGAGAAGTACAGGCTTGGAAAAGTGCAGAGCAGTTTAGAAGCAATTAGGAGAAATTGCATGTTTAATTGCTTTAATCAGAAAACACAGGACATTGGGGAAACACTGCAGCTCAAAGTCAAACAGCCGCATTTGTTTTTCTGATAACAAACAAGCTGAAACTCGGAGCAGCTGATTCAAATTCAGCGCTGATCTGAGACACGGGGGAGGGGAGGAGCCAACAGCACAGCAGAACAACGCAGTTAAACGAGGCAGTCTTAAAGCGACAGCGAGTCCCAGCGACAGCGTGTGAGAAGGACAGGCGTGGAAAAGTGCAGAGCAGTTTGAAAGCAGGTTGACAGCTGCACAAGATAAACTAAACTTCCAAAACAAACAAAAAAAAAATTAACATGTTCTTCAAACCAGTAATCTGTGACACCTACATGATGTGGGAAATCCGAGAAAACCCAGCAGAGCTAAACCAAGTGTGCGTAAAGTGCTGCACGATCCAGGACCTGCATTAATTAGTAAGTATGCTGAAATGTTGCTGGAAGAAATGAGACAGCAACAGGCTTTTAAGGAGCTGGCACACCAACAATTCAAGGAAGTCTGCACCACCCCTAACAGACTGAAAGCCACCCGGGAGATAGAAGGTCAGAACAGCTTGGTTCAGGTAGGCAGAAGCAGGGGGAAAAAGAAATTTCGTCTAAACACAACCACCAGAAATCAAAACATCCAACACATTTGAGACACTTCAAAATTTTGATGAGCAAAACCAACATCAAGAGAATGAAAGGAACAACATCCAGGACCCTATTAACAGGGGTGATCAGATACCAAAAAGAGAAGGAAGGTCATGATTGTTGGAGACTCCATATTGAGAAATACAGCAAGTTCAATTCGCAGTTTGGACCCCCTTACTACAACAGTGTACTGCCTTCCAGGAACCTTCGAAAACATGGACAGGCTACTAGAATGAACAGGAGACGACCCAGTAGTAGTCGTCCACATCAGCACAAACAACATTGGAAGAGACCGACCAAAATCCCTGCAAAATAAATTCAGAGAGCTAGGAAGGAAATTAAAAGGCAAAACTGTGGTATTTTCTGGGATACTGTCAACACCTGGCAAAGGAGCATACGGACAACTGGAAATAATTAATCTAAACACATGGCTGAAGACGTGGTGCACAAGGAAAGGTTTCACCTGTCTTGATCATTGGACCACATTCTACAACAAGGACTATCTGTATAGACGGGACAGACTGCATTTAAATAAAAAGGGAACAATCTACTTGGAGAAAAGATACTCAAGCAGGTTCAGAAGCATTTAAACTTGAAAGGAAAGGGGGAGAAATCAACAGAAAACAGAAAGGAGACCAAATCAAAACAAGGGCAACAACTCAAGGAAGATAACCATTAAATGTATTTATATAAATGCTAGAAGTATCAGAAATAAAAGGTTAGAACTTGAAGCTACTGCACTAACAAGTAACTATGATGTGATAGGTGTTACAGAAACTTGGTTGTCTGAGAGTGATGGGGACAAATATAATATTTGTAGGTATACACTGTATAGGAAAGACAGACAGGAAGAAGAGGTGGAGGGGTAGCACTATACATAGGAAAAGGTCTTGAAGCCCAGGTGTTAAACCTGGACAAAGAAAATAAAGCCAAATCAATATGGGTCAGAATAACAGACAACAAAATTCAAAGGACATAATAACAAGAGTATGCTATAGATCGCCAGATTCAGACGGCGAGCAAAATAATCTGTTATACAATGACATTAGAAATGCGTGTAGCAAAGGAGAAGCCATCTAATGGGGGATTTCAACTTCCCCCATATAAAATGGGAAAACCCAGTGGGGAGCATGACAGACAAAATTGAAATGGTGGAAATGACAAATGACTGCTTCCTAACACAATTTGTCAAGGCACCGACTAGAGGGGAGGCATGCCTTGATTTAGTCTTTTCAAATAACAAAGACAGAATAACTAAAACAGAAGGTCAGTGAACCACTGGCAAACTCAGACCACAACATGGTCTCATTTGAAGTGTTTTTTAAAACCCAAAATTAATGACAAAAGCTAAGGTTTACAATTTTAGAAAAGCAAACTATGAAGGTATGAAACAGACACTAACAGAAGTAGACTGGAGTAAAATAGAGAAAACATCCACAGAAGAAGGATGGCTGTTCTTCAAAAATGTAGTACTAGAGGTGCAAAACAATTGCATCCCTAAAGTAGACAAATCTAAATGTAAAACTAAATTGCCAAAATGGTTTAATCAATTAAAAAAATATTCAGCGAAAAATTGCACTTTACAGAGCGTTAAAAAGGGACCAAAAACAAAGTACACAGAAAGAGTACACAGAACTGCAAATGCAAGTCAAAAAGGAAGTTAGAAAGTCCAAGAGAGAAATAGAAATGAACTTTGCTAAGGGGGCTAAAACCAATTCCAAAATGTTTTTCCAATATCACAACAGCAAGAGAACATTCATTAAATGTCTAAGGCAAAACCATAGACGAAGAGAAAAAAATAGTAAATATATTAAATGATTACTTTTCACAAGTTTTTACAAAGGAGGATACAGACAACATGCCTCACATGTCAGCCAGTTCCTATCCAGTTTTAAATAACTTTAGCATAACCGAGGCAGAAGTGTTAAAGGGACTAGAAGCTCTTAAAATAAACAAATCCCCTGGGCCGGATGAGGTCCTCCCAACAGTACTCAAAAAATGAAAGAAATTATTTACAAACCGCTAACCAAGATCCTCCAACAGTTTCTTGACACAGGGGTTGTACCGACAGACTGAAAAATTGCAAACGTAATACCGATCCACAAAAAGGGAAACAAAACTGAACCAGGTAACTTGTCAGTAAGCCTGACTTCTATTATATGCAGACTTATGGAAACTATAATAAGATCCAAAATGGAAAATTACCTATATGGTAACAGCATCCTGGGAGACAGTCAACATGGTAAGTGGTTCAAATTTGTTGGATGTTTTGATTCTGGTGGTTTTGTTTGACTAAGTTTATTTTTTTCCCTGCTGCCTACCTGAGAAACACAGCAAGCTCAGTTTGAAGTTTGGACCCTCTTACTACAACAGTGTGCTGCCTTCCAGGAACCTCTGCTGGAATGCCTCAGCCCGTCCTTTCGGTGCGCTTAAAAATTTCAGTTCACCCGCGTTGCCATGGTGTTTGTTGTATTACCCTCACAGCTTGCTGTTGTGTGCATGTATGTGTGGTTTCATTTCACTGCTTTGCAGTTTAGAAATAAAAATAATACAAGTGTGAATCTTCCACCAGGACCCAGCCGGGACAATTGCAGGACCAGCCGAGACCAGCCAAGGAAGGAGGGACTGCGAGTCGGGAAGGCAACCCCGAATTCTAAACTATACCACCCGTAGCTACTGCTAAATACTTAAGATAAGTGCTATTGTAATCTAACTTTATTTGTTTTTTTATGAGGAAGAAGAATACTGTATTTTTATCTTTGACTTCTTGTTTGTGTATTTTACTGGTTTCGGGATTCCATCTTTTAGTCTGTTTATGTGAATTAAAGATAGCTGGTATTGCACTGTTTTTATAGAAAGGCCAGACCTATAGAAGGAAGGGGTAGCTGGAGTATAGGGTGGGAACGACTGTAATGAAAATTATATATACATTTGGTTGGGATTTGTGTTTGATTATTGTGTGTTTTGTTCTATATATTTTTCTTTAGTTGTGGTTTTAATCGGGGAGACGTTTTATTATCCAGTGCCTGACTGTTTGCCACGGGAGGATGCTGGGATATACATTTGCACATGAATTGCACTTTACCCCTGTGTTTTTGATTGAACATTTGATTTTTTTTCTGTTGGACATTTATTTCATTTTTCTTCCGGTGTATTTTTGTTTAATTGTTACTTTGGCTCCCAGCTAACAGAGGGAGCCCCCGTTCTCATTTTCTTTGTTACTTTGGCTCCTAGCCAAGTGGTAAAGTCTTTTTACCCTCTATGTTCTACTGTTTTATGCAATAAACCCATTCCTGTTTGGTTTGGCAATACAACTGTTCTAAGCTAGTCAGAATTTGAACCTGTGGTCAGAAGGGGATATAGTTTTAATATTTAATCTAATCTTATCTCGGGTCCTAGTCCCTGCAAACCACTAGGTGGCATAGATCAGCAGACTACATTAATTAGTGAGTGACATTATCCATTTTTAGGTTGGGGCCACAAAGGCTTATGAGGTGCTGTCACCCTCCCTTGTCTCACATTAATTTTGGCGTTGGCAGGATTTTTTACCATTTAGTTGAAGCAGTGTGTTGCCTACCACTATGCAGGAAGGCAATGGACAGTCTAGAGGTCCTGTGGCCATGATACCATGTTTTATGGCGATGCCATGGGTACCAAAATTTAAAGGCACAGACTTTGATTTTGAGGCTCTGGAAGGGGAGGCCAGGCAAGAGATAATGATTTTAGATACCAAGGATCGAGTTGCACCAGAACAGCTTTACCAGCAACTCGATGAGCTATTTGGCGATAAAACCCCTGTAGCTTTGTTATGCTCAATGTTCTTTGATTGTAGGCATCGGCCAGGGGAGAAAGTGCGTGACATAATTGTAATGCGGGAGCTGTGTAATCGTTTGAAACATTGGGACCCGGATGGGCCGGGCCAGGGGATCGGATTCTGAGGGACCAGCTCATTATGGGATTAAAGGTTAAAGGAAGGCGACTTCAGACAAGAGTTGAAGCGCCTGGTGCGCACAGGGATAATAGGCTGAAGAAGTAAGCAAAGAGGCATTGGTGTGGAAAGACAATTGAGGAGAACCCTGACCAGCTATAACTTGCTCAGCAGTGACTGAGGGGACCCCTTTAGTACCTCCTCAGAGAGAAGTAGACTTAGCAAAGTGAGATACTTGCAAGAGGTTCGCGACCAGATATGTTATGGGGAAAGCCATAGTGAAAGAGTTGCGATTAGGGATGGCCCATAGCAGGGTGCAGTACCTTGCCTTCCCAGGAGTGGCGCAAGATGTAGAGAGACCTTATTCACCGCGGAGCCCTCTACCAAGCTTTACAGGTAACCCAATTGGGAGAACAAATCAATTTTCAGTTAATGGCAATGTACCTTCTACTTCTAGGATCATGCCAAGATATCAGTGGTACACCCAAGGACAGCCAACTTGTGGCAGTATGGGGCATGTGGTCATATTGGCCGATACCGCACTCGGGGGGTAGGGCAGGAGCGGCACCATTAAACTACTCATGCCATCGACCAGTAAAAGTGCCGCCACAGAGCGAGATGATAATATGGGCACGGGACCCTATGGGATTTGAAGGGATAGACTGCTATGGGCTAGTGGAGCCCCTGGAGGAACTAGATGCAGTATACCAGTGCGGGCAAGGAACATCCACTCTTTTGTAGACACCAGCGGTTGGCAACAGTTACCATAGTTGACCCATAAGATGTGCAAGACAAGACTGACTTTATCTTGACTGAAGTTGCCCCTAAGGACATGGAAATAAGGGCATGCCATGCTGACTTGGAGGGTCCCAACAAGGGGTCTGCCGAGGCACTTGGGGCATTTTTACAGGGGGAAGGGCTCTCTGTACAAGAACAGGCTCAAGTTTGAGCCCTGGTAAAGTGGAGAGATGTATTTGCTGCCCATGAGCATGATTTTTGGAGAACTGGGATCGTACAGCACCAAATTCCCACAGGTGAGGCTCTCCCCATATAAGAGTGCTATCGCCCTATACCACCCACGCTTTACCGTGAGATGCGGTCTCTCTTGTGGCGCATGCTTGATACCAGAGTAATTAAAGAAAGTAGTAGTCCATGGGCTGCCCCTGTGGGGCTAGTCCAGAAAAAAATGGAGCCTTGAGATTTTGTGTGGATTATCACAATTTAAACGCCATCACACATAAGGATGCCTATCCTCTTCCTAGGATAGAGGAAGATTTAACCAGCCTTACCTGTGCCCAATGGTACTCTGCTTAAGATTTGGCTAGTGGATATTAGCAAGTGGAGGTGGAACCTCAAGACAAAGAAAAAAACTGCTTTAAATGAGTTTGAGCATATGCCATTTGGGTTGATGCAGCACTGCCTTGGGGGTGGGGGGTCTAGTTTTGGAATCTTTATGGTGACCTTGATGCTATCATTGTATTTTCCATGGATTTCAATACCCATTTGAAAAATCTGGAAGAGGTGTTCAAGAAGTTGCAGCATTACGGCCTTAAATTGAGACTAGAGAAGTTTCTGAGGCATGTAGTTAGTTGGGGTTAATCCTGATCCAGCAAAGACAGAAGTTATAAGGGAGTGGCCTGCACCAAGGACAGTGAAACAAGTGCATCGTTTTTAGGTTTTATTGGCTATTATCATCGTTTTATTTCTGAATTTGCAAAGGTGGCCAGCCCAATGCATGCACTTGGGAAACGGAAGCCTTTGCCCACTGAGTGGACAAGTAAATGCAAAGAAGCTTTCCAGTACTTGAAACAAAGGTTGCTCCAGGCACCCATCTTGGCTTTTGCAGATTTCTCCCAGTTGTTTTGTTTGTATACCAACGATAGCCTTGGAGGATTGGGTGCAGTGTTGTCGCAAGTTCAAGGTGGCCAAGACCGTGTAATTGCATATGCCAGTCACAGTTTACATCCTGCAGAGAAAAATTATGATAATTACAGCTCTTTAAGTTGGAGTTATTGGCTTTAAAGTGGGCGGTTACCAAGCAATTTAAAGATATACTTGTGGGGGGTGGAGATGGTTATATTTACTGATAATAACCCCCTTGTACATTTACAAACAGCTAGACAGGGCTGTGGAACAGTACTGGTTATCACAACTAGAAAACTTTAACTATACTATTAAGTATTGTCCACGACAGGTAAATATTAATGCCAATGTGTTGTTGAGATTACCCTTAAGTGAACAAGATAAGCCAGACTAAGCAACTCTCGATTTGACCCCCAACATGACCGGCCCTCAGATGGTGGCAGAGGTGACTGTGAACAGAGATACTGAAAAGCGCAAGTGTGGTTGCGATCCTAAAGGACCTACAGGAACGAGAGGAGGTGCTCTCTAGAGTTTGAAGATATGTAGAAGGGGGACAGCTGCCTACAGCAGAAGACCACAAGCAAGAGGGAACAAAAGTGATGAAAGTGGCTTAGACTTTGGACCCAACTGAAGCTACATGATGGAGTCCTGATGCGATGTATACAAGATCCCCAAGACAGATGATTTGTACCAGTAAACCCTGGTCCCCCGGAGCCAGCGAAGACAGTTGTGGGAGGAGTACCACACCCACTCTGGACATCTAGGTGTGAACAAGATGCTTTCCCTCCTACAGAATTGAAATAAAAATAAAAGAATTGAATCTATTCAGTCTTGAACAAAGAAAACTACGCGGCAACCTAATTCCAGCATTCAAAATTCTAAAAGGTATTGACAATGTCGACCCAAGGGACTTTTTTCAACCTGAAAAAAGAAACAAGGACCAGGGGTCACAAATGGAGATTAGACAAAGGGGCATTCAGAACAGAAAATAGGAGGCACTGTTTTACACAGAGAATTGTGAGGGTCTGGAACCAACTCTCCAGTAATGTTGTTGAAGCTGGCACTCTGGGATCCTTCAAGAAGCTGCTTGATGAAATTTTGGGATCAATAAGCTACTAACAGCCAAATGAGCAAGATGGCCCGAATGTCCTCCTCTCGTTTATAAAGTTTCTTATGTTCTATTAGCCAGGGATGGAAACTGAAGATCTGCCAGTGTTGGGTGCCTGTGAGCACTGTGTGAAGAGGAAAACTAAACCTGTGACTAAGTCTGCACTTGTTCCCATTGTAACAGTGCACCATTAGAAATAGTGAGCATGGACTTTCTAACCTTAAGCTGGCCCACAGATCGTTATCAATACATATTGGTAGTTACAGATTTGTTTTCTAGGTTTGCTTGGGCAATCCCCACCAGAGATCAGACTGCCTGGAAAACTACACAGGCTCTTTGGAATTGTATGATTCAGCCATTTGATGCCCAGAACACTTCAACTCAGATCAAGGCCTGAATTTTGAGCCTACATTAATCCAGGAGTTGTGCAAGTACAAAGGCTTACCATCCTCAGGGAAATGGGGTGTGTGAGCAATTTATCTGACTCTGCTTGACCATTTGGGCACCCACAGAGTCAGCAGAGAAACAGAGTCAGCAAAGTGTCGGCACAGAGCTCAGAGTCAGCACAGTGTCAGTACAGAGCAGAGTTAGCACTGAGTCACGTGCACAGAGGCAGCACAGTGTCAGCATAGTGTTAGCTCAGAGTCAGTATAGAGCACATAGTCAGTACAGAGCACTGTGTGACTACAGAGCACACGGTTAGCACAGAGTCAGCAAAGATTGAGCACAGAGTGAGTGTCAACACATGTCCGCAGAAAGCATAGAGTCAGCAGAGAAGGCAGTGTGCACAGTGTCAGCACTGAGTAAAGTACACAATCAGCACAGTATTGGCATAGAGCACAGTCAAACTGTCAGCACAGAGCACAAGAGTCAGCACAGGGTCAGTACAGTGTAACGACAGAGTGAGCACAGAGCTAAGTGCAGCACATAGCACAAGAGTCAGCACAGACGACAGAGTGTGCACAGTTTTAGCACACAGTCAGTACAGAGTAAGCAGAGTCAGCACAGAGCATCAAGTCAGTACATTGTCAGCACTGACTCAAGAGCAGAGAGTCGGCACAGAGCTCAGTGTCAGTACACAGCACAGAGTCAATACAGAGACAGACAGCACTTTGTCAGCACAGAGGCAGCTCAGTGTAGGCACAGAGTGAGCACAGTGTCAATACAGAGCACAGCTTCAATACAGAGCACAGAGTAAAGACAGAGTGAGCACAGTCAGCACAGAGATGAGTGTCAGGACATGTCCGCAGAGCGCCTAGAGTCAGCACAGAAAACAGAGTGTGCACAGTGTCAGCACCGAGCACACAGTCAGCACAGAGTAAACAATGTCAGCACAGAGCAGCGTCAGCACTGAGTAATATCTCCCATATGATATTTATAATGTACATAAAAATGTACATTATAAATATCATATGGGAGATATTGAAATTGGAGAAGGAATCTATGAAAAAGACCTAGGAGTTTTTGTTGACTCAGAAATGTCTTCATCTAGACAATGTGGGGAAGCTATAAAAAAGGCTAACAAGATGCTCGGATACATTGTGAAAAGTGTTGAATTTAAATCAAGGGAAGTAATGTTAAAACTGTACAATGCACTAGTAAGACCTCATCTTGAATATTGTGTTCAGTTCTGGTCACCTCGCTTAAAAAAGATATTGCTGCTCTAGAAAGAGTGCAAAGAAGAGCGACCAGAATTATTCCGGGCTTAAAAGTCATATGCAGACAGGCTAAAAGAATTGAATCTGTTCAGTCTTGAACAAAGAAGACTACGTGGCAACCTAATTCAAGCATTCAAAATTCTAAAAGGTATTGACAGTGTCGACCCAAGGGACTTTTTCAGCCTGAAAAAAGAAACAAGGACCAGGGGGTCACAAATGGAGATTAGAAAAAGGGGCATTCAGAACAGAAAATAGAAGACACTTTTTTACACAGAGAATTGTGAGGGTCTGGAATCAACTCCCCAGTAATGTTGTTGAAACTGACACCCTGGGATCCTTCAAGAAGCTGCTTGATGAGATTTTGGGATCAATAAGCTACTAACAACCAAACGAGCAAGATGGGCCGAATGGCCTCCTCTCGTTTGTAAACTTTCTTATGTTCTTATGTTCTTAAAGTGCACAGAGTCAGCACAGTATCGGCACAGAGTCAAACTGTCAGCACATAGCACAAGAGTCAGCTCAGAGACAATACAGAGCACACTGTGAGCACAGACTCAGTACAGTGTAAAGACAGAGTGAGCACAGAGGTGAGTGTCAGAACATGTCAGCACAGAGCCAGCAAAGACGACAGAGTAAGCAGTGTCATCACAGAGCACCATGTCAGTACAGAGTCAGCACTGAGTTAAGTGCACAGAGTCGGCACAGAGCTCAGAGTCAGCATAGTGTCAGCATGAAGTGTTGGCACACAGTCAGTACAGAGCACACAGTCAGCACATTGTCAGTACAGAGTCAGCACAGTCTCAGCACTGAGTCTAGAGCACAGTGTTAGCAGAGAGCATAGTTTCGGCACAGAAACAGAGTCAGCAAAGTAGTAGAACAGAGCACTGTGTGAACACAGAGCACACGGTTAGCACAGAGTCAGTAAAGAGCGAGTACAGTCAGCACAGAGCAGTGTCAGCACATGTCTGCAGAGAGCATAGAGTCAGCAGAGAAGACAGTGTGCACAGTGTCAGCACTGAATAAAGTACACAATAAGCATATCGGCACAGAGTACAGTCAAACTGTCAGCATAGAGTCAGCACAGATGACAGAGTGTGCACAGTTTTAGCACACAGTCAGTCTTAGTAAGCAATGTCAGCACAGAGCACTGAGTCAGTACATTGTCAGCACTGACTCAAGAGTACGGAGTCAACACAGTGTCGGCACAGAGCACAGGTCAGCACACAGCAAGTATCAGCACAGAGTCAATACAGCGCACAGTCAGCACTGTGGCAACACTGAGTCAAGTG